>NW_015091199.1:237143-284452 GCF_001431845.1 Calidris pugnax | reverse complement strand
AGGGGTGTTCTTGTGCGACGTTGGGGGTGGTGGTGGGGGGAAGGGGGGGGGTGTGCTGCTTTCAAAGGAGCAGGGCTGACCTTTGCCGCTGCAATGAGAGCCGCATGGAGGAAAAAAAATGGGCTGCGGCGGGAGCGGGGGGAGCGAGCGAGCTGCTGTGGTTTTACAATCCCTAAATAACGCCGGGAGCCGAGCTGTAAACACACGGCGGCATCGCCTGAGCGTGGCCGTGCCCCCACCCCCTTCTCCCCCCCGGCTCGGAAAATACTGCGACCTTAAGGAGAAAAAAAATAAAGAAAACAGCTTTCTCGAAAAAAAAAAAAAAAAAAAAGAAAAGAAATCTCCTGAATTATTTAGCAAATGGTTCCAATAGGACGGGTAATTCTGGCGGCAGACGCCGGCTGCCGGAGCCGGGCGTTGGAGATGGCGATCGGCGGGGGCGGGCGCTGGCCCCGGAGCCGGGTGGTCCCAGCCCAGGGCAGCTCCCTCCGGCCGGGGGCAGCGGGGGGGTCCCCGTCGGATTGTCGCCCTGGCTGGTGACACACACCCTCGGTGCTGGCCAGCCCTGGGTGGGGGGAGGGCAGAGCCACCCCGGGCCAGCAGAAGGGGAGATGTTCACCACAGCCACCCCCCCCCGCGATGCGCAGACCCCCAGAGGAAAGCCCCGTCGGGGGGAGCTGCGGCCGGGCTCCTCCATCACCTGCAAAGAGCCCCAGCGACCCTCCTCCAGCAGCCCCAGCCCAAGGTGGGCAGCCCAAAGGGCCACCTCTCCCCGGGCAAAGAAGCCCCACCGCCACCGATGGTGGCCACCCCCTTCCTTCTCACCTGGTTCTTCCCAATTTATTTTTTTTTTTTTTTCGGAAGCAACTAACACTTTTCTTTGAAGAGCAACAGATGAGCGAGACCCTCCCAGTGCCTTTTATGATGTTAAATTTATTGCCTCGCTTCACAATTGCCATTTTAATGATGAACACTCCTGCAGCTTTTAATGCGTCTCCAGCGCTGGCATTAAAAAAAGAAGCAGGGGGGGACAGGTTGTCTCCGGTCTTCTGGAGGAGAATGAACTCCAGCCCATTTCCTGGTCCTTGCACAAAGTTTTGCCAAATAGATAATGTGTTTCATAATTTCATGGCAGTGTAGTGCTCTGTTTGGTAAGGGAGGCCCTCTGCTGGCACCGGGCTGGCCAGGGAGCCCTGCCTCCAGAGCTGGCTGGGGAACCACCACACAGGCACCAAGCCTGGGGAGACACCTCCTGCAAGTGGTACCTGGAGAGCTGAGCCTGGAGAGCCACCTCCAGAAACCTGTGCCTGGAGAACCAAGCCTCGAAAGCCACCTCCAGCAAGCCATCCCCAGAGAGCCAAGCCTGGAGAACCACCTCCAGCAAGCTGTCCCTGGAGAACCAAGCCTGAGGAGACACCTCCAGCAAGCCCTTCCTGCAGAACCAAGCCTGAGGAGACACCTCCAGCAAGCTGTGCCTGGAAAACCACCTCCAGCAAGCCATGATTGGAAAGCCATGCCCTGGGACCCGATCTTGGAGAGCCATGTCCAGAAAGCCATGCCTAAGGCACCAGGCCTGGAGAGCTCACAGGGGTGAGCACAGGGAACTGAGCCCAAGGAAAGAGCCTGGGAAACTGAGTCTGGAGACCCGAGCTCAGAGAGCGGAGTCTGGGGAGCCATGGTCAGACACCTTTACCTGGAGAGCCATGTCTGGCCAGACCAGCCCAGAGAGCAAAGCCTGGAGGGCCATGTCTAGGACTTGAGGCCATCTCAAGTCCTGCTTCATCCACAAGTGAGCCCCATCTCTGCTGCCCATGCTGGGCCACCAGTGTGGCCAGCAGCTGTGCTCAGCACCGTGCGAAGCCCATGGGACCATCCAGCCCTTCCCCAGCAGTTGCCCCGGGGTGGGGGAAAGCCGTGGGGTGAGGGCTGGGTGGGATCACACGGGGGTGGCCGGGATGCCGGGGGGAGCGATGGCCGCTTTGCCGTGGGGTGGGCTGGAGCTGCGACAGCTCCCACCTTGTCCCTTGTTCATGGGGCCGGTGGCCATTCCCCCTCCACCCAGCACGAAGCCGAGAGGTGACACCCGCCATGGTCCCAGGAGGGACCCCCATCTGGTCCCCGTCTGGGGAACCCGGGCCCTGCCGGAGGACAAGGACAGGGTGATGGGCAGCTCCCTCCAGCCGTGGTGTGGGGCCAGCCCCACACACCCACACCCGGGGACTTCAGCCGAGGACACGTACTTGTCAGCAGATGCCGCTTTATTTTTTAATTTTTTTTTTTTAGCAGTGGCTGAAACTCGGCCTGGGTTATCAGGGAGATATTAAATTGCTGTTGGAAGCAACACCAGCGGGGCGGAAAAGCCGTGATGTGCTCTTACCTCTTCCCACAAGGTCGAGCCAGCCGGCCCCGGGGGACCACGCGTTTGCCGCGTCCTTCCTGTAACGAGGATCACATGTCAGAGCCCAACGAAGCCTTGAGAAAATTAAACCCGTGAGCTCACTGCCTTCCTGAGCGCAGGCGCCAGCCCTCCCCGTGGTCCCCCCGCCTGGGGCCAGCAGGCAGCACTGGCGGCACCAGGAGGGATGCCCACCTCCCCCGGGGATGGCAGCGGACCCCACTGGTGTGTCTGCAGCTGGTGGGAGAGACTGAGGAGCTTTGTTTGAACCCTGATGTGCATCTCTGGGTGTTGGTGAAGGACCTTCGTGTGGGAAGAATCCTTCAGCCCCGGCAGAACATGTCTGGTAAAATTCCCTGGAGGCCTTCAGCCAGGTCTCCTCCTGGGATGCAAGGTCTTGCTTGGGCAAAGGGACGGAGAGACGGGTTTGGGTCTGGTGGGACAGACACGTGGGCAGCCACTTCTTGCCCTTGTCAGGGCCGTTCCCCACACCTAGAGGTGGCCAGGCACGTGGGTTGGGTTCCTTCCAGGGCAAGGTGAGACCTGCTGCATTGTTCCTCTGTGACACAGAGGAGGTATCATGGACAAGGTCAGCAAGAGAAATGCAACACCGACCCCAGGAGAGCCCATGCGTACATGGGGGTCGCTTGGAGAGGCCCCAGGAACCCCAAGCAAGGACCCTGAGCAGCTCACACCTCTCAGTGGTCTGGCATTGGCACTGAGGGAAGGGCACCATGAACAACACTGGCTGGAGAAGCCAAGAGGGGCTGAGCCCATGAGTGTGGGAGATGGGGCTGAGCTGGTGAGAAGACCAAGGAGAGGACCATCCCTGGGGCAGAGCTGGAAAAAGCCCCGGGGCTGAGCGGGACCTGTTCCCAGGACACCCTCCGCTCTCCCAGCTGTCTTCACAGTTCAGGGGGGGCAGAAATGCAGCTCAGCCCCCATCCCCCCTCCAGCCACAGGCTCCTTCATCATCCCCTTTTTCCTCCCACCCACCCAGCTCTGCCCCATCCCAGCTGCCGGGCAGCGCTGGGGCTGGTGTTCGATGGCTGCACTGGGCATCCTCCGTGGGGAACAGGGTTTCAACGCACCCACGGGCAGAGCCCTGGGGACACAGCCACCCCCTCCCTTCCTGGCACGTCCCCCTCAGCTTCACCCATGGCCAGGAGCCTGGAAATCAATGCACACACACACCCCCACCTCCCCTCCCCACCACCACGGGGACCCACACGTGCAGCCGCCTCCCCCCATTTCTGCTGGGGGACGGTACCCAGCCCCTTGGCAGAGCCCTGCCTGGATGGGGGCCCCAGCCCCACACCACGGGGCAGCCAGGAGGTGTGCAGGGATGCTCCAGCAGCTGCCACCAGCACAGCTGGCAGATGCCCTTTGGCCAGGAGCAGCCAGGCTTTTTTTCCAGCCCAGCCCAGGAAAAAAAAAGAAAAAAAAAACCCGCAGCCAAGCCCCATAACAAGCCGGCTGCAGCGAGGAGGCGGCAGATAAGAGGCTGGAGCCTGCGCTGAGGCCTCACGGAGATGAAAGGCGATTGCGAGCGAGCCTCCCCATCCCCTGCGGACAAAAGAGCTCCTAAAATATTAACGAGGCCCCGTGCCGCCGGGTCCCCCGGCCCCCAGCGCCGGCAGGAGCAGGCGGTACCCGCGCTGCCGGCCGAGGGGTCCCCGGGGGGATGGAGGCGCATCAGGGAGCAGCGCAGGATGCTCATTAATTACCTTCCGTGCTTGGCACTGGCAAACCTGCCCCCCGCTTCCCTCGGCACCCTGGGGAGCCGCTGCTGCTCGACCCCGGGGGGGGGGAAACTGCTGCCTTCCCACCAGCTCGGCATTTGAAAAGCAGGTAGTGGGGGGCCGTGCTGGGGGGGTGGCCCCTCGCTGCCACCTCAGCACCCTCGGGTACAGCCTCGTCCCCCCAACACACCTCGGGGTGAGCGCGGGGGGCAGCCAGGGCAGCTCACCGGGGTGTTGGCACACCGTGGGGGGGAAAGGAGAGGAGGGGAATAGCGCTTAGTTCTGCTTTTTTGTGTGTCTGTGTGTGGTTCAGGCTGACCCCAGGCTGGGGACAGCATCCCTGGGGTGGGGGAGTCACGTGTCCTTCGGGAACAGCTCAGACACTCGTTTGGGACATCGGGGACACTCCGGGGGCTGCGCTCTCCTCCTGCCCCATTCCCAGTGCCAGGGTCCCTGCCCCACTCGCTGTGTCGGGGTCTCAACATCTGACATGCTGACATCTCCGTCCCCACCCCGGTCCCTATCCTTGGAGCCCTGAGGGCAGCACGGCTGAGCCCCACACACTGCCCCATCCCCAGGCACGGAGCTGCTGCCCCTCATCCCCAGCCCTGGCTTCGCGTCTCCTGCTTGGGGGGGGATGAATGCTCGTGGGGTGCTGTGATCCCAGCGCCCAGCCCCGTGGGGGCTCGAGGTGACCAGGGACCCAGCCGCACAACTCTCCATCCCCTGCTGCCCCCGTGGCCCACCTCGGGCAGAGCAAAGGCCTTTAGGAGAAGGATGTCAGGTTTCTGCCCAGGGGGAAGGGTGATTCTCCTGCTCCAAACATGCCGCTGGGTGCTGGCGGGGAGGAGGAGCGAGATAATAACAGCTCCGGCGGCTGGGTCCGGAAGCGGGTCCACACGCAGCCGTCAGATCGGGGGGATTTGCATAGCACAGATGGCAGCCCAGGAATTTCAAAGCATCCCCCCCACGCTGCCGCAGCTGAATGGCTCCGTGGCCCCGTGCAGCTGCCGGAGGCGAGTGGAGCTGCCCCAGCGTCCAGGGCTGGGCTGCCCAGAGGGGGACACGCGGCACCGCACCTCCCCACGGCACCCGGGACCACTGCCCGTGGCACAGGGTGGGCAGAGGCAGCCGTGGAGGGGGGGGGAGGCAGCCGTGGGGCCGCGGCAGCAGAGGGGGAGGAGGTGGGGGGCTGCAGCGGCCGCCGGCCGGGAGCCGTGCGGAAGGGCTCCCGCAAGGACTGGAGGGCACGACATGTGAGAGACGGCGGGAGCTAAATTTACACCACGGCGAAGCGAGCTGCCTCCAAGGAGACGTGATCACAGGCTATAAATACCTGCAAGGAAACAACGGGGACAGAGGCGGTGAATTATTCACAGGCGCAAGATGGCAGGACACGGAGCGAGCCAGGCCGAGGAGGGGGGAGCCGGCGCCGTGGGGGCACCCTGGGCTGCAGCCCGGCCGTGGGGCGCGGGGGCAGACGCAGCCAGGCCACCCCATGTGCCAGGAGAGGTGCCAGGGCCCCAGGAGGATGCATCACCCCCAGCCTGGCATTGCGGAGCCCTGAGGTGCCTCCTGCCAGGGGCAGTGGCAGCAGATGGCTGGCATGGCAGTACCCACGCCGTGTCCTCGGCACCCAGCTGCTGAGAGGGAGAGGGGAGGCCGGTCTGGGGGTGCCCCTGCCAGACAAGGGGGGGGGGGTGGGCAGGTCCAACATCCCCCATCCTGGCCTGGGTTCTGCAAAGATGATGAGGGGCCTGGAGCATCTCCCTTAAGAGGAGAGGCTGAGGGACTTGGGCCTTTTTAGTCTGGAGAAGAGAAGGCTGAGGGGGGATCTGATCAATGCTTATAAACACTTAAAGGGTGGGTGTCAGGAGGATGGGGCCGGTCTTTTTCCAGTGGTGCCCAGGGACAAGACAAGAGGAAATGGGCACAAACTTGAATGCAAGAAGTTCCATCTAAATACGAGGAGGAACTTCTTTCCTGTGAGGGTGGCAGAGCCCTGGCAGAGGATGCCCAGGGAGAGTGTGGGGTCTCCTTCTCTGGAGACATTCAAAACCCGCCTGGACACGTTCCTGTGGGACCTGCTCTGGGTGGCCCTGCTTTGGCAGGGGGTTGGACCAGATGATCTCCAGAGGTCCCTTCCCACCCCATATCATCCTGTGATTCTGTGAATAAGGTGACGTCCCACCTCCCCTGCGCCGGGGGCACCCCATGTTCTACCCTGGGTCTCTCAGCAGGTTCCCCAGGGGCTGCTGAGCAGCCGCCAGGTTCCTCTCCCAGGTCACAGCAGCGGGACAAGCCCCCTGCATCTCCAGGAGATGCCTGGGGGAACAGAATTTGGGGCACTGGAGCGTCGCAGGGTGCATCTGCTCATCGGGGAACACCGAGCGAGGAGAACGGAAGCTTGCCTTTTAGAATAATAATGAAATATAATAATAAAAATCATAACAATAGCAGCCTCCCGAACAAAAGGGCTTTGTGTGCCCTGCCCCGCTGGCAGCCCGGGGGTGCGGGGAGGGGACCCCCCCCGGCGGGGCCGGTGCCGGGCGGCGCTGCCTTCCCCGGGCCTTTGCTGCCATCCCCTGGCGGCGCGGCGGATCGGTGGCCCCGGCCCCGACCGGGGACAGCCAGGGGACAGCCCGGGGACGGCCCGCTCCCCGCCGGCCCCCGGACAGGGGGTCCCGCTGCCCCAGCACTGCCCCTTCCCCGGGCAGAGGTCGGGCTGGGGCACCCCCTTACTGGGGGGCTACCCCCTCACTGGGGTGTGTGGGGAGGGTATTTCCAATTTTTGGCCCTGCTGGGGCGTTATCTCCTATTTTCAGCTGTGTTTTTTTCACCCACGCCACGTTGATGCTCGCCAGTGGGGTGGCCAGTCCCTAGACGGGACACCCCGCTGTCCCTGTCCCCCCCTCCCCAGCCCCTTGTCCTCACCTCCCCTGGCCCCCAGCATCCCCACGACTGGGAGTCCCTTTGTGCTTCACTCCCAGCTGGAAACCCCAAACCTGGCCCAGCAAATCACACCCAGGTGATAAACACCCCAATCCCACGGGAGTCAAGCTGCTTCCTCTCCCTTCACCCCACCCTGCCCCTTCCCCTGTCCTTGCTTCCCCCCACAGAAGGGGGGACTTTTGCCCCACGACCCCCCACAGCCATCCAACGTGCCACATCCCCGCTGGGAGCAGCAGCCCTCGCCGGGGATGAGGTGCCACAGCATCCCCCCTTCTCCTGGGCAAAGCCACAGGCACAAGGATGTGACCCTGCAGCCTGGCCAGGGCAGCTGGAGGGGCTGCTGTGAGCCCCAGAGCCACCATGGCCTGTGGTGTCCTAGCCCCAGCCTGCCAGGTAGCTCTGCCTCAGCCCCACGGCCCTCGCAGGCTGTGGGGAGGAGATGGGGCTGTTCTCGATCCTCCCTGGAAAAGCCCTGGAGCACCCAGTGGTACCTGGAGCCTGGCAGCCCCGGGGCAGGAAGGATGGTTTCTCTTTGGAAGGCGTTTCTGGGTTGGGTGAAGGCTCAGTCTGAGCCATTTTGCTTCATCCGGGAACGAGGGGCAGATGGGGCTTGGGCTCCAAGAAAGGAGCATGAATTCAGCAGATCCCCTATTCACACCGAGAGCTTCAAGGATTCCTGCTCTTCGAGCTGGACATCAGCTCCAGCTCCTCTCCCAGCAAAGAAAATTGCAAGGCAAGTCAGGGTCATGAGTGGAGCTGGGGAAAAACCCCACACCCAGAAACACCAAGCAGTTTTTACAGCGGTTCACAGAATCACAGAATGATACGGGGTTGGAAGGGACCTCTGGAGATCACCCAGTCCAACCCCCTGCCAGAGCAGGGCCACCCAGAGCAGGTCCCACAGGAACGTGTCCAGAAGGGGTTTGAATGTCTCCAGAGAAGGAGACCCCACACTCTCCCTGGGCATCCTCTTCCAGGGCTCTGCCACCCTCACAGCAAAGAAGTTCCTCCTCGTGTTTAGGTGGAACTTCTTACATTCAAGTTTGTGACCATTTCCCCTTGTCCTGTCCCTGGGCACCACTGGAAAAAGACCAGCCCCATCCTCCTGACACCCTCCCTTTAAGTGTTTATAGGTGTTGATGAGATCCCCCTTCAGCCTTCTCTTCTCCAGACTAAAAAGGCCCAAGTCCCTCAGCCTTTCCTCATAAGAGAGATGCTCCAGGCCCCTCATCATCTCTGTAGCCCTCTGCTGTCCCCTCTCCAGCAGTTCCCTGTCCTTCTGCAACTGGGGAGCCCAGAACTGGTCCCAGTGCTCCAGATGGGGCCTCCCCAGGGTAGAGCAGAGGGGCAGGATGACCTCCCTCCACCTGCTGGATTGTACAAGCGAAGTGGAGAATTTGAGCTTTCAGCCCCCAGGGACAGTCCCAAGAGGCTCCCAGCTCCCCCCGACCCCAGTCCTACACCCACCTACACCGGGAAACTGGTCCCACAGCTCCTGCTGCAAGCGAAGCCAAGGGACATCCCCCTGCTCCTTGCCAAGCTGCGGTGGGGAGGCAGGGGCCGGGCTGGACCACCCAGGGACCATGCCCCTTTCCTGGGCTCCCAGAGCATCCCCAACCACACAGCTGAAGCAGGAATTTAGGAGAGATGAGGAGAGGGTTCTTCACTGTGAGGGTGGTGGAGCACTGGAACAGGTTGCCCAGGGAGGTGGTTGAGGGCCCATCCCTGGAGATATTCAAGGTGAGGCTCGATGAGGCCCTGGGCAACCTGGTCTAGTTGGGGGTGTCCCTGCTGACTGCGGGGGGGTCGGACTAGATGACCTTTGGAGGTCCCTTCCGGCCTGGGCAATTCTATGATTCTATGAATTTGGCCCAGCATCTCCCCCAGCTTTCCCACGAAAGACTCGGGAGCACAGTCCAGGCGGAGGTGGGAATTCCACCCTCGGTGTCTGGCTCGTAGCTGATCTTTGAGACCACGGCAAAAGCCAAGTGGCACCTTCCCACCCTGCTGCCACTGCTCCCACGCCTCCCCCTGCCCCCCGAGGGGCTGCGTTTGTCCCTCACCAGCCCAGGGGGGCTGTCACCCAGCCCAGGGCTTGGCCCGGAGCACATCTCTGCTCAGACGCAGCCACTGAAGCAACCAAGGGCTTGGGCAAGGGCTGGGACAAGCACAACCCAGCAGAAAGGTGAGCTTGGTAGGAGAAAAAGAGAAAAGAGCCAGCAATAAAAAGGAGACGTGGGGCCGAGCAGCTGAAGGACTGCAGGATTTCGTGTCGCTCATGGAAAGGCAACACAAGTCACCTCGGTGGGGCAAGAGGACGGCGCTACTGCAGGACAGGAACCCCTCAGAGCAGGGGAGGTTGCGGTCCTACAGTGATGCCCCCTTCGCGTTGCACCAAGGGGGCTTCACCCACACTTCTCTGAGGCACGTCCCGTGTCAGCTCCACATAAGGCACGAGCCCTCAGCATGGGGGGGCTCGAGATGCTCCCAGGTCTGCCCCATCTGCTCCTCGGTGGGGCTGAGCTGGGGCTGCAGCAGCTCCTGGAGACCCGGCCGAGGGCAACGCTCCTCTGGAGGAGGCGCTGACACGGGGAAGTCTCACACATCAACCGCTGGAAGAGTAGTAGGGTTCTCCGGGCAGGTGCCTCAGGAGGCCACATCATTTGTGAGTTGAGTTATTTGAGCACGGCAAGATTTGACTTGAGGAAAGATTTTAGCATTTAAGCAGGGAGGTACCAGCAGAGCATCTGTGTTTACCTGTTGTCTCCCATCTCAGACTCAACAACAAACCCGGTAGCGTCCTCTTGGCAAAAGCCTGTCCTCTCCAGGGGTGTCCAACATGGATGGGGAGAAGTTCCTACGGCTTCTGGAGGGAGTTCCTCCTTCTCTGGAGTCATTCAAAACTCACCTGGACACATTCCTGTGCAACCTGCTCTGGGTGGACCAGAGGTCCCTTCCAACCCCATGTGATTCTGTGATTCCTGTGATCAGCAGGAATGCTGTGTCAGCATTTTCCAAGAAGGGATTGCAAGTTGAAGCACCGAGTACTTTATGTTGGTATTTAGGGTTACAACAGGGGGAAAAAAAAAAAGACACGGAGCTTGATACACGTGATAAATCCACTGGGGTCAGTCCCAGCCATTACCTCAGCGAGACCAAGCGGCAGCACCCGCTGCTGACACCTCACCAGGGTCCCCGGTGCCACGTCTGGGCTACGCAGGAAACCTCTGTCTCTGGAGCCGAGACGCCGCTTTCACCTGCTGAGTTATAGCCACCAGGCTGGGGACATCCAGGAGTGCCATACCACCGCCCTGCACCTCCACCAACCCCTCCAGAGATGTCCAGGAGCGTCACACCACCGCCCTGCACCTCCACCAACCCCTCCAGAGATGTCCAGGAGCGTCACACCACCGCCCTGCACCTCCACCAACCCCTCCAGAGATGTCCAGGAGTGTCACACCACTGCCCTGCACCTCCATCAACCACTCCGGAGATGTCCAGGAGTGTCACACCACCATCCTGCACCTCCACCAACCCCTCCAGAGATGTCCAGGAGTGTCACACCACCGCCCCACACCTTCACCAACCCCTCCCTTCGATTCCCTCCATTTTCCTGAAAATCTGAGCTGCTGTCCTGCAAGGTGTCAGCCAACCAGGGTAAAAAAAAAAAAAAAAGGAGGAGGGAACCAGGTAAGCCAGGAACAGAATTACCAGGAGGAGAGTGGCTGGGGCACCGCAGAGCATCCCTCCATCCCCACCGCTGGGCAGGAAGGTCCATGCACGGGAGCTACACGGCAGCCGAGGCCAAGCCAAAAGTTGCAGCAATGGTTTTCTTGAAGCTCTGGTGACACCATTTGTCTGCTCAAGGTGACCCATGGCAGGACCACTGAGCATCCTGGGGCCGCTCCCCAGCCTGGGGTGAGGGCCGTGCGCGACGCCCCGCAGAATTGCTGAACCCCACGTTGAACCAGCAACACCCAGACCCTGCCAACAGCCACCAAGGGCATCACCGCATCAGCTCACAAAGCTCTAGGTCAAGATTAAGGGGAAAAAATACATAATAATCTCTCACTCCCAAGCCAAATGAGAGTTTCAATAAAACTTGCGGAAAGCTGGCTCGAGAGAACCCAAAGCCGGGAAATTGAATCTCCCAAGAAGCACAACTAGCAGGGGTGCCCCAGCAGCTGAGCACAGAGAGGGTTTAGACACAAAACACCAGTTTTGAGGGAAAGGAGGTCGGAAACCTCTGCAAAGGTAACCCCAGGTTCCCCTTTGCTCCACCAGAGCAAGGAATTAATGCCTCCCCCCATCCAGAACATTATCACTGGCGCTTCTTCCCATCTTGCCACCAGCTGCAGTGGCCCACGGCCGGCTTGTGCCTTCCCCCAGCCTGATCAGCCCAGGTGCCACCTCCCCCATGGGGATCAGGGAGGATGACACCACCTGCCATCACCAGGGTTGTCTCCTGAGCCACCTCCATCAGCCGGGGCTGGTTGAGGGCAGGACCGCGCTGCTTCAGCCAGACACAGGCACCGCCAAAGCCAACGAGAGGGAAATCAGAGATGGTGTCCGTGGCCTCAGGACACCCATCGCCTCCCATCAGAGGGACCTGGAGAACACCCCTGGGGGAAGAAAGAGCTCACGGCCCCAGCAGCCAGCGCTGGGACAGGGGGCTGAGCCCAGCAGAGGACACAGGAGATGGCCAGAGCCTGGCACCCGCCGCCTCCCTTCCTTCCATCACTGGTCCCAGTTCAGGGCTCTGGTCTGTGTAACGCCGTCCCGGTCACTCCGCTCCACACTCTCCTCCACAACTTCACCATCAGGGGTAGGTGTTGCCCCACAACTGACACGGTGCCGTAGGTGTTCATCTGGTAACATCAGCCTGAGGGTCCAATGGTCCACAACTCCCCTTGGGCTGTTGGGTCCTCTTATCAGCACCCACCTAGGAAGAATGTCACATAACTTCGTATTTAAAAAAAAAAAAAAAAATCACCATGAAAAAACCACCACAACACAGAACAAAAACCCTCAAAAAAAAAAAAAACAGCAGGAAAAAAAACCCAAAAACCAGGTTGCCCTTCCAAAAAAAAAATAAATCAAAGACCAACAAGAGAAAAGCCCTACAAAAGTTTCAGTGTTTGCAGACTGTAAACTCACTCTAGTCAAGACCAAAAAGGTGGTGGAGCGACGCGGGCGCCCAGGTCAGGGCAGGTACCACGGCACAGAGCACCCTCCCTCAGGCTTTGGAAGCTGCTCCCTCCGTGTTTGCCTTCAGTTCAGAAAAAAATACTCGTTTATCAGGGGCACCACACACCAGCAGAGCTTTCTAGGGCAGGAGGGCAACGGCCATTCTGTTATAACACCAGCTCTCAGCGATGATGCCATTCCAAGCTGTCCAGGCTCCCTCCATCCAACTGTTCCTGGCTGACCACCCACAAGAAGCTCTGCCTCCCCCAAGCCCCACCATCATCACCAGCACCTCTGGGTTTCAGATCAACAGGATCAAACGTGGACAAAGAAGAGATTGCAAACGTAGGGACAGAGAGGACGCGTTCACACAAGGCCACCCAAAGCACTGTCTTCAGCTGGGAACAAGTGCAGATCAAGCATCACAGCTGCCCATCCTTTTATTTTGGTCACTGCTAGAGAAAGAATAGGGTCCAGCTGGATCCCCTGCCAATAAACATGACTTCTCTTTGGCAGGAAGGCAGGGCAGAGCCTGAGATCCAACAGTGACCACACTGTGACCACACGAACGTCAGCTCCCAGTTTATTCAAGATTCCAAGGTGCATCCACACCCTGTGACTTGGTCCTTCAGCAAACCTGGTATGATTACTCCCCGAGCCAGCTCCCCAGGCCCCACAGACCCACAGCCACCCGTGAGTAGCTCTGGACCAGCACGAGATTCCATCAACAGGAGCTGGACGACTTCTCCCCACAGCTGGGAGCGCGGAAGGAGGACATACAGCCCAGCAACCTGCCCAGACAAACTCACCCATAAATCTCTTGCTGAGCAACTTGGAAAGAGATTTATCCGTTAACAAGTATTTGTTATAAATATGTTTGTTCATTAAAAGGCAAGAATTGTACATATGTCCCATCCCCACCCACCCCGAGATGCTTCAATCAAACTACGTGACAATAAAGACTAAATATTCTCAGACAGGGAAGGGAAGAGGAGGGATGTCGAGAGGCACAAACACAGTGAAATCAAACCTATGCCAAATCGGGGGGGGGATGAAGCCACCAGGGTGAGTGGTGGGACGCCCTCCATGGTCAGGATGGCCCTGGTGACCACCAGCGAAGTCCTGTGGGGTTGGCACCAGGGTGTAAGAGCGAGGACACTGAACCAAGGACACAGGAGGTGGCAGCAGCTCGCTGGGAAATCACAGCCTCCCACAAGGAGAGGGACAGCGCTGGGCTGGGTGAGGGCACCAGGGCACCACGCTGCCCAAAAGCACAGCCCCCGGCCAGGGAGAGAGCCAGGCTTTTCAGGAAATCAAGCAAAAACCAAGATGAAGGGGACTGGAGGCGGCTGAGCAGAGGGTAGCACAGACCCGGAGCCCCAGGGAGGAGGGAGAGAACAGTCACGAGGGGGAAGAAAACAAAATGAGCCAAAAAAATAAATTAAAAAAGAAAAAAACAGGCACAGGTAAAGCAAAACAAAAAGCAATCAAAGCCACAGTAAGTTTAAGGGAATTATTTAATGGTGATCAAATCACAACACACAACAGCAGCACAGCAGCCCTCAGCACGGAGCCAGGCACAGGCAGGGACCAGTCTCCACACATCCACAAACTGGAGAGCAGGGGTTTTTTCCCCCTCATTTTTAACCTTCCATCAGGTGCCCTCAAACACCTTTCTTGTCCCTGTAGGAAACAGCTTCTGCCAAGCTCCCAAACAAGGAAGATTCCCAACTCTGATCTCCTCTAGGTCTACACAAAGGAGCCAAGGAATGGAAGGAAACAACAACCGGGGGATGAAACACTTCTCCAGCTCTCTGTGGGAGAGGGAGGGAGGGCTCTCCAGTGCTGGAGGAGAGAGCCAACATTGCTCCAAGGTCCTCTAGAGGACAGCTTTCCTCCTCCTCCAACGTGCCATGGGGCTTTTCTTCTTGCAGGAGCTTCAGCCCAAGGATTCCTCCACCTGGGGTGGAAGCGCTGGGCACGTTGGTTTATGTTCTCCTGGTTCTTCAGAGCAAGGTGACGCAGAAGAGTAGGTTTTAACCTCTTTGAGCAGCTTTCCTCTGTGTGTCCCACACACCCAGGGCACTGCCATGCTCTCCCCAGCAACAGCTGCTCAGGGCATGAGGAAAACCAGCTTCAGCTTGGGCAACACGCTTCCCATTGTCCTTCCTTTGGGCTCCTGATCTTCCACTGCACACCACAGCTGGGGACAAGAACAGCTCTAGAGCCCTTTGACTGCTGCAAGTAGCAAGAAGATGATGGGGACCGTCAGAAAACACAACATTTCTGTCAGCAGCAGCAACCAAAAGTGAGGGCAGCCACAGCCTTTGGTGGCAAGGAACAGGTCGTGGTTTCCTTTCCTGAGCACACCAGGGACACAAGGTCACACCCAGCCTCGTCCCACCGGTCTTTCTCCACCACTTGATGGGTGCAGACAGAAGAGTCTGTAGATGCTTCAGGATGCAGCTTACTGGAAAGCATTGCTATAGCAAGGCAGTAACACTCCACAAAAAGTAATAAATCACTCCTGCTCTGTCAAAAAGCTACCAAAGAAGTGTGGCAGCACGTCCTACCGAAGGACACGCCAGCCGTGTCACGCAGAGTGGCCAGGTCTCCAGCACTGCCCCCAATCAGCTCCATCCCAGCCCATGGATGTGGCACTCCAAGCCTTGGCAACCTTGAAGCCAAACGGGCAACCCCTGCGTGGGGAGCTGGGCCAGTGTGAGCTGTTCCCCCACCCATGAGCCCCTGAGAACCTGGGTTAGAGGAACACTCCCTACGGCACGTCCCAAACACCCCCGGCTGCTGAGGGAACGTTCACACGGGGTTCGGCTCCAGGACCTGGGGCGATTTGTCCTCCCTTGGCCCTGTCGCAGTCGAGGGGCGCTGAGGAACACGTCAACGCACCCAGGCACAGCCCTCCAGCCCCACAGCACTGCCAGAGCTGGGGGGAGCTAAGCAGACTAGCATTGTTCTTATTTATTTACAAATAAAACACATTTGCTTAGCACGTGACGGGGAAAAAAGAGAAAGGGAAATGGCACATACCATCTACAGCCACAGAAGGCCCAGCGCAAAAAAAAAAAAAAAAGCCACACAGTGAAGTACTTTAATTAAAATACCAAATCGAGTAAAAAAAAAAAATAAATTGGACAGGGACTGAAAAAGTTCATGAAGTGACAAGCTCAGAGTTCCTAGAAAGGCAACGAGAGCTCCTTGTGCCATTTCACATGAGAACATACACCACGGTTTCAAAAGAACAGGTTTCTAGTCCCAGAAAAGGCTAAGCTGGAACACGTTTTAAGCTAAATCTTAGAAAAAAAAAAAAAAAGGCTCCATCTCATTCACAGCCCAACCCTCCCCAACACACGGCCAGCAAACACCCTCCCTGCTCTAGGGTCACCAGACTTGGTCTTACTGTCCCACAACTGTCTCACCACCGGCAGGAACGTCCCACCTGGTCACACACTTCACTGCGAGCACGAGACCATGGTCCCAGCACACGCAGATGCGTTAATTACCATTCATGCGTTAATTACCATCCAGGCTGAAGCTGCTGTAACGACCAGGGCTGTTTCAATCCTGCAGCACTCTCCTGTCACCCAACGTGTGGGAGCATCACCCCGCCAGAACAGGAAACCATCGTCCTCCACCTCACACTCCTTCCTGCTCCCTTCTCTCTCCTTTCCAGGCCTCCGAGCTCTTCCACCGACTGCCAATGCCAAAAACCAGCCAAATCCACCACAAAAATCATTCTCCAGCAGCTCACTTCTCAAGAAGTCAAGGGGAATGCCCCCAAGATGAGGGTGCTGCAAGGTTTGCCATCGCTCCAACCCACCCTCCCTGCACTTTCCACACCTGATACCTGGTGACCCTGCTGCAGGGCCTCGGGGACATGACCCCACCACCTCTCTCCCTGGGTCACAGCTGGTCTGGCAGGAGCATGACCCTGCCCACTGGAGCAGTTCCGTGCCAGGCACGGTGACAAGTTAACACAAACCCAAGGGACACCAGCAGCCATCAGCTCACGCTCTGGTTTTGACCACACAAGTTTTTATCCATGGCCATACTTCAGTGTAGAAGCCACCCTTCCGCTTCCTAAACCAGGAGACACCAACACCTTGTGGCACAACGCAGGAGCGCCAAGGGTTGAAGATGACCCAGTGCCCAGGTTCCTCCTCCTGCAGAGTGTTTCTCCCCCTCCCTGTAACTGCCACCCCTGCTGTCACTCAGCCACACGCTCCATTGCTTTTTGAGCTTTTAAAGCTCCGCCACTCCAAAGCCACAGTGTCCCCACCGCGGTGTCCCTCACTGCGCCCGGGTTCACCTACAGCTTGCTGCCAAGAGGCCTCCAAGAAACACAGCCAACATGGCCATCCGGAGGTGCGGAGGACACGAGGACATGGAGAGATGAGACAAGTGGCACAGGTTTAGACCAAAAGCAGTGGACATTTATTCCTCGTTTGTGCAAGAGTGTAAAGATGCATTTGGGAATGGCTGGGCCGGAGCCCCATGGCCGGAGAGCTGGAGGCCGCAGCCTCTCCATCATAGTCGATGGCTTCGTTTACAATTCTACTAAGAGGAGATAAACTTGCAGACTCACCTATTTCACACCAACGATGCTGGCAAATACACTTGTATACAAAGAAAAGTTTCAAACTACATTATTATTTTTTTTTTCCCACTAGATTCAAGTGAAGACTTTGTTCAAAAAAAAAAAAAGACCCATACAAGTACAATTTAAAACTGTATGAACATTTGCAAATGTTTAGTGCAAAGTAATTATGTAAAAGCTACATTTTATGAAAGTTTGTGCTGATGTGTTTGGTAGGTTTTTTCCTTTTTTTTTTTTTTTTTCCCCCTAGATTCAAGTGAAGACTTTGTTCAAAAAAAAAAAAAGACACATACAAGTACAATTTAAAACTGTATGAACATTTGCAAATGTTTAGTGCAAAGTAATTATGTAAAAGCTACATTTTATGAAAGTTTGTGCTGATGTGTTTGGTAGGTTTTTTCCTTTTTTTTTTTTTTTACCCTTTTACATCCATTATTTTAGTTACAGAAGGTTTCACTTACCTACAGTACATATGCATTGTGTTAGGTCCCATGCAAGTGGGAATAATACCGTTAGGCTTCATAAAAATGTCACTCCGATTCTCCTTTAGTAAACTGCTTATTTGGTTTAACAGTCAAGTTCCTGGCACACTACACATCCTGATTTCACGGAAGTGCTTAAGCTTATGTTTGTCCTGTTGGGGTGCAAAAGCCTGGTGTGATGCAAACCAAACCGCTTCATGACTTCCAAACGCAAACCAGTCGCCAATGCAAAAGTTGGAGAGATCCACCATTAGTTTTAGCCTGTAACAAACTGCTCTCAAAATTAAAAGCCTATTCACACAAAGTTATATGTAATGACTGTAGTAATCAGTTTATTACACAGATTAATCATTCTTGAACGTACAAGCTCCAGGGGAGCGGCTGGGTCTTTAAATATACACAAGTTTTCTGTCAAATGGATATTTTTTTTTTTTCACCCTTACATCCAGAAAGACCTAAGCAGTTAAAAAAAACTTAAGAAAAATAAGAGCTATTAGCTATGTATTAACTGAGAAACCACATACAAACCAAAAAAAGTATGAAGGAGGGGAGAGAGTTGAAACAAATCAACATCACTTGATGCACTAATAGCTCCAATCCATTTAAATGTTGACCGGTTAAACTTCGACCTTAAACACAGGATGTGGGTACAGTTTATCTCATTGGTCATAACATTTACCTAAGGTGTAGGTCCTTCAGAATAAAATGAATACAGAAACAGCTTCAAGTTCTTCACCTTGCTTTTCATAACTGTTATGAGTTTAAAAGGATTCCACTTAAAAGCCTTCATGGATCAGCAACACCATCCCTAGAAATATGAAATCCACCATAACTCTCCCCTTCACATTTTATTACCCAATTTAAATCAAACAGGGAATGCTTTTAGGCTCACAAAGTTATGACTGAAGAACCAGCTTTTCACACACACACTTCTCTGCTAGGAGTCAATGTTGGTACGGGGAAATACAGTATTTCTATTTTGTTGTTCCAAGTATGTACAACACGCAGCACTGCTGTATCAGGTAAACATGTGCACAGGGGAAGATGAGGCGTGGGCTCATAGAAAGCAGTCAAATGGAAATCAAAAGGACTTTCTCTTTCAGAGTTCCCCTATCTTTATTTGTAGAGGTTATCCAATAATTTCTTTAATTACATCGCATACTTCTGAGTCCATTCCCGAGCTATTCTGTTGTACCTGTATGTACAAAAAGAGGATTTACTTAACATCACATCCCAACAGCATTCCAGCTCCAGCAGTCTAGACTACATTTTCTCCAGTACTATCATGAATTTGTAAAGTTTAAGAGCAAACTGAACTATCAGGCAAACAGGGGAAACAAGAAAGGCCACGGTACTTGATGGAAAAGAAACAAGCAGCCATGTTTACAACAGGAATAGGAGATCTGCACGATCCAAGCCACAGAACAGGGCTCATGTGATCCTGAGCAGTGTTTCGCCTGCACCTCCCCAGCCCCCAACCGCCACATCCCCGGGGAACCTCACTGCAAGTGAGGAAAAAATTCTGGAAAAAAACAGATTAATGTTTCCCTCCCGCCTCATTCTTCTTCTTCCCTTAGAAAGCGAAGCCTAGTCCCTGACTCTGCTGGGCTGCCAAACCCTGACAGGCTTCTTTCACGCTATATTGGCTACTTCAGTGACCACCAGGACATCCCAATTTATCCACCAGACTTTTTTTTTTTTCATCCCAAAGGCATAATACGCTCCTTTTCCCAAGCCACTTGCAGCTTTTTGCACCCAAATGCTCTCTGTAGCCAGAGAGCTAGAGGAAGCTGAGGATATTGATGTGAACCACTGTGATTAACAGCACTGATATAAGCTTATTTCTGACAATGAGACAAGTTGTTCTTCGGAATATGTAGGAAAATCTTAAGACACTTAGAGCAAAGAGCTTCCTAGTTACGTGCACTGACTAGGTTCTTGGGCTGGAATTTATCTTCCTATTTTTGGAAAAAAATAGGTGAGAGTCCTGCATATATTTAAGTGCAGTCAGTCACTCTGGGCTGCGTCTCGAAATACGTACTGCTACTCTTGCAGCTCTCATTAAAAACAGGATGCATGAACTCCTCTAACACTGCTCCTCAAGTATGCAGCAGAGTAAGCAAGTTTCCTTCCTATCTCCTTCTCATCAGGTGACCGTGTAGCTTCAGAAATTAACACTACTGATCACATCTGGAAGGGAACAGTGAGGTAGAAAAGCATTTACAACGGTCATTAAGCTGTTGCTTTTAAAGAAAGCAATTTAAATCTTGTCATTAGTGGTTCTAGAGTTCTCTCCATTCTCGTTGTTTACTTCATAGGAGCTCGGAGCCCTCCCATCCCGCCTCTACACCCCTTGTTCTGCCCTTGTGCTGTAAAATGACGATGAAACAGGGTATTTTTGGTATTTCTTTGCTTGTCTGACTATCTATCACCAATAGCTAGATGGAAATATTCTCCCATTAGAGTAACTTGTTCTCCCTCTGCTGGTTATGTGGAATTAAAGCAGGCAGTGAGGGCTCTTAAAGGCTGGCCACATTCAACTTAAGAGCTCCATATGGAACAGATTTGCATTATTCACTTCGCATTTTCATTAAATCACGAAACACCTGTAATTAACAGCTACAACACTAATGAAAGACCATTGTGTGGAATAAAAAAGCAGTAACAAACCCACAGAAGTGGCCTCTCTACATCCCTCACTTCTACTGGCCTATATAGGTTCTTCCTACAGAAATGCTAAAATAGCTGTGCTCCAGATCCCAGGAAAAATCTCTGAAAAGACCACAGTTAAAGTGAAAAAGGCAAATCAAAGTTCACTCTCTTTTCCAAGAAGCAGGTCCTTTCAGTTCCCCTTTACTATTAAAGCATAAGTTCTGCTCTGTCAAGAATATTACGTAGTTTTTGGCTTCCATACTCACTTTTCTCTATCTGTTTTGTAGATCCGTGCAATCTCAGGCACTAAAGGATCATCTGGATTGGGATCACACAACAGAGAACAGATGGACAAAAGTACTAGGGAGAGAAAAAGAGATACTGAATTAGAGTTTAAGTGCAGCTGAAGACACCTGTAGAAATCAGCCCTCACACTGCCTTCCCCACTAGCATCATTTAACATGTCAAAGAGCAGCAATATTTCAGCCAAGTGATTTTGAACAGAAATCCTTACCCCTTAATTACACAACTTTGCACAACTGTTTTAAAAGTTTTTAAACACAATTTTAAACATCAGATGGTGGATAGGGTGTATCTGACTACAGCAGACTCCTGCCCGCTGATTTATGGCTATCTGAAACTGTACCTGGAGCCTTCCCAAAAAAACAGCCTCGCTTTTGCACTTGAAATTCAGCTTTTCCCTAAACCAGACGACCTCATTATTAGCAACTTGCAGAGCACTAATCAAAAGTCAAATAGCACAGATCCAACTGAGATGAAGGACACACGAGCTGCTCACAGCTACTTTAGAATTGTTTTAAAAAAATAAATAAATAATGCTAGTCCGGCAGAGAATTAAGAAGCTTTATCCAATTATTTTCTGAACGTAAGGCAGGTTAAGATGGATTAATTGTAGAACAGTATTCAAAATGAATGAAGAAAGCATAGCTTACTGCACTCGTACCAACCCCAAAGCCCTGAACTTCCAAGTTTCACTATAAATATATACTGTATATAATCCCCAAAGCCACATCCCACTCCTGTGACACCATTCAGTGCAATGTCAACCTTCACCCCTGTAAGGATGCCTGCAAAGCTACAGACAGCACATGCACACTCCTGCATTCCCACCCAAGGGGAAGGGATGAGGAGGCAGCAGGTTCTAAGGAAAGCACGTTGGGACAACCCTACATGAGGCACGTCAGGGACGTCGCCTCCCCCCTAAGAAATGCCAAACATTCCCTTGTGTTGCTCTCTCTCAGCCTGGTTGAATCAGACAGTGCCACCCCGTGTCCCTTCAGCAACAGTGGTGGTGTCACAGCACGTCCTCCAAGCCAGCTGGAGGTGACAGCCATGAGAAGTTTGAAGGTACTGAACACAAATCTGATCCAACCCCCATGGGTTGACTGGAGCAGCCACCGCGCTGGAAGAGCAGCTCCGTGTGCCACTGCTCTGCCTGGGGACAGGGGGTGCTGGGGTGGGCTGGCTGGCTTCTAAGATTGTTTTGTAATCTTTGTTTTAAACTAAAACCAGCTAAAATACAGGCAGAGATAAAAGGGAGAACAGGTCTCATATTCACAGCGTCATTTAGGTTGTAAAAGACCTTTAAGAATTCAACCCCAAACCCAGCGCTGCCGAGGCCACCACTAATCCATGTCCCTCAGTGCTACACCTACAAGCTTCTTAAATACCTCCAGGGATGGTGACTCCACCACTGCCCTGGGCAGCCTGTTCCAGTGCCTGATAACCCTCTTGGTGAAGAAATTTTTCCCGATATCCATCCTAAACCTGCCCTGGGGCAACTTGAGGCCATCTCCTCTTGTCCCACCACCTGTGACTTGGGAGAAGAGACCGACCCCCACCTCTCTACACCCTCCTTTCAGGGAGTTGGAGAGAGCCAGAAGGTCTCCCCTCAGCCTCCTTTTCTCCAGGCTGAACCCCCCCAGCTCCCTCAGCCTCTCCTCAGGAGACTTGTGCTCCAGACCCCTCACCAGCTCTGTGGTACTTCTCTGGACCCGCTCCAGCCCCTCAATGTCTTTCCTGTTGTGAGGGGCCCAAAACTGGACACAGCACTCATGGTGGGTCCTCATCAGTGCCCAGTTCAGGGGGATGGTCAGTGCCCCAGTCCTGCTGACACAGACGAGGATGCTTCTTGGCCAATATTCATGTAAAATGGAAAAGATTTTCAAAGCTGGACAAAAGCGAAAGCTTCACTAGGTCTTAACTGAGCTACTTGTTCAGTGATGAGAACAGCAAGAACCCAGAAACCTAATTAATTCCATTTCCCTACACATTTTGGTAGACCCTTCACTAATGAATTATCAATTTCAACTTAAATGCTTCTAGAACATGTTTAGTAACAAAGTATTCCTGATTTAAGTGAACATATTTCTTACTCTAGAATAAAGAGCAACCTCTTCCTCCTTTTCCTGATTTTCTGTGGCACACTTTTGAAAGAGTAAAGAGCTTAATTATTCTTCATCATCAACTGGCACTCAGACCATTTATTCAGCTACTCCTCAGAATGCAGCTTCAGAGAGTGAAGACTTTTGTTTTTTGCTGGAGACACGTGGAACCACTAGTCCTGAACTGCTGTCCCTTAGCAAGGGGCACAGCACGTTCAGGACACGCAGCACTTTCTCTCACCTTCAGCACTGGTTTTCCCCCACCTCCAGATACACTAAAACTCACATTATTGTTCAGCAGTGGGAATCTCTCTGCCACACTACACCCAGCTGCTGCTGGGTCAGTTTAGCTTCAAACACAGTCATTTCTCCAGCTACTTTCCTGTAGGTCCTTTCTTTGTGTTTGTCAGACTCCACTGCTCTGGTGACTGAAGTTCCTTCAGCTGGTAGGATGAGTTGAACAGCCAACATCTGTCCCCTCCCTTTAACAGAAGCCACAGGAAATCCAATCAAAGTTTTCTGGTCAACTATTAGAACTACTCCCTCAAGTTTTATCTTACCACAGCCCTTTAATAACCAAGGACATTTTTGAACAAGGCAGCTCTCCCTCCATCAGCAGAACCAAGCTGCAAGTCTGTCCAGTCCTCTCTCCCCACCTTCCCCTGCCACCATAATGCCCCCTTCCCCAACACTAGAGGTACTGGGTGGGGTGTGAGGTACACAAGGAGGAACATCAGCCTTACAAACCCCACCCCACCATCTGCTCTAAGCACCAAGCCAAGGTGGTGCTCAGGTTGTGGTCAGTACAAGCACCAGGACAACCAGGGTGTCGCTTTGTGTCCTCCAGAGGCAAGTCTGCCCTGGACACCATCTCCTCTGCCAAAAGGAACTGGAGAGTTCCTGTCCCAGCCCAGGAGTTCCAGTTCTTGGTCTGCAGGCTCTCAGCATGAGGGTGTCACTGCTACTTGTTGGGCAGTAAAAAAAACCAAACCCATCCCACGCTGCCAGTAACTCTTTACTAACACGGTCTGTGGTTTGTTAAAACTCTATCAGTAGCTGAACACCTCCCGTGATGACTTCTGGCAGCTTACTCACTTCAAACAAACATTTCTAGATTCCATTCCTCAGCTGTTCACTTGTTTTGCAAGTATTACTCCAAAAACCTTGAATAAGAATGGGACACAATTATTTACCTTCAAGCTGCACTGCCACATTCAGCTGCTTTGTTTTATTTTTGCTGGTCTTCATTAATCAAAACTATTCTCCGCTATGCTTGCTCTTGCTGATAACTTCACATCTTTCCCTTTTTATCTGTATAGCTTCAGCAAGAAAAACGTTTTTGAGTTATCTAAACTGGTTTAATTTTAATAGCTTGCTGGATCCAGCTATTTGTCCAAAATAAGTGGGGGAAGTTCCTCTTGAGGTTTCCCACCAGAACACTGCACATACACACGTTTTACACCAGCCAACATAAGCAGCCCCAGGACCACTACAAAAAGCCCCTTGGTAAAAGGCACCTTCTCATAAAAAGTTGAAGGAGCCCAAGTACAAGAGGAAAGAGGAAGTAACCCTTTTGAGATGTCAGTTGTGGCAGGAGTTCTTGGATGCATCAGTGTCCCGGTTTGAAGTAAAATCAAACCAATGTTGTGTTCTGTAATTTTACATTTTAGCTAGACCTCCTGTAAGTCTCTGAAATTAATGGCATATTGTGGAGGAAAACTGCTCGTTCTCAGAATGGTAAGACCAATGTGTGTGCTCCACGCCCAGTTCTGTAATTTTACATTTTAGCTAGACCTCCTGTAAGTCTCTGAAATTAATGGCATATTGTGGAGGAAAACTGCTCGTTCTCAGAATGGTAAGACCAATGTGTGTGCTCCACGCCCAGGGATGGTGTGCAGAGAGGCCCTTGCTTATAGGCCTTGCTATAACAACCAAGGTCAGCCAATTTTTGTTATTTGCCCCTTAGAGGGTCGGAAATGGAAAAACGTAGAGGGGTCACATGTGTGGGGAGGAGTGGACAGGACCAGTGACCCAAACCTGCCCAACTGGGGTATTCCATCCCATCTGCCCCATGCTCAGTATGAAAGCTGAGGGATCAAAGATCAACTCTCTTCCTACGATGGCCAACATCCAAAGAGGACCCTGTCTGTTCATCTGCCTTTGATCCCCATCCATGTGTTCCTGACTCCAGAGCTGGAACCCAGTTCCCAACCATCACTGAGTCCAGTCTGGGACCTCCCCAGTGCCTGCTGGTGACGGGACTGTCATCCTGGGAGCCTGATACAGTTTTGTATATATTATATCTATTTCATTATTTTCTTCTTTTTTGTTTTAATATTAATTCTTCATTAAAGTAGTTTAGTTCATTCTAAACTTCTGAATCTCCTCATCTCTTCCCCTCCTCTTTTGGGGGAGGGGGAGAAGGGCCATCTGTCCGTCCAGTTGCGGTGATTTTGACTGAAACCATGACAATCAGAGCTGCTAATTAAAACAACACTATGGAAGAGAGAGAATCATACTACCCTTCTGCAATCAAGGATTATTGCAATGAATTTCATGGCAAAGTCTTAACGCTTACTAGTCAAATGACTACAACGTTACTAGAAGACAATTTTAAAATAGTTCCAATAATCAAGTGCTGGAACTGCAGAATGAGGTAGAGTAACTACCCAAGAAGGTGACAATGGTTTACACCTTGTCCTATTCATCCTGCAGGACCACGGGCAAAGCTGCCCCGGTATCAGTTTCAGAGCATTCCTTTGAGTCTTTCATTGAAAAAAAGCGTGCGCTTTTCAGAATTTAAGTTTGGATTTTTGACAGTAACAGCAAAATAGAGAAGTATTACATCCCATTGATTCAAGGGGTTCAAGTACGGAGCTGCTTCTCATCTCTTCATTCTTAACTACCAAAGCAGTCCAGTCTGTAGCAAAACCTTAAGTAACTTAAAACATTGTCAGTTTAAAGGTCCCTTTAATTCAAAAGTTGTTTTTGCTTCAGCTGTGTTTCTCAGCAGGCTTCTGTGCCACACTCTTACACCGTTAAGAGGAGTTTGCCATGTCTGATGAGGGATTTCATCTTCCTGGTTGTGCCATACCTCAGACAAAGCAAATTCAGTATGTAAACTCCATGGCTGAGCTTCTTCTGCTACAAAGCAGCTCAGTCCTGAGTCAGAACGACTCATGAAGTCAGCTCTCCACAGGTCCTTCCAGCACTAGCCAAATGAGCAATACATAAAACCATCTAAACCCCCATCTGTCTACTGGAACATCTACGGGCCCGTATGAATCTAGGAGGCACGTCAAAGCTCCTGGAACTCAGGAGGTGAATAGACTCTTTTAAAAACCACAAGTGTTCAGCTCCAGTTGGAGGGAATAAGCTCAACAGCGAGAAGACAGACATCTTCCCTAGGGTGTCAACAAGAGAAGGAAGTCAGAGGTGGCAGCAATTCATACATGGCCATCAGCTTCTGCTGATGTTGTAATGAAGTGCAGCACACAGCTGTGACACACCCTTGCACGGACAGAGCGTACAGCTGGGGCTGAAAGTGATCTTTAGGAGTCAGGAGAGCCACGTACAAGCCACAGCATTCAATATGTTTGCGCAAGTTGTGTTGATTCTTCAAGTCAAGTGGGCTAAGTTGAGTTCTACAGAAGTTCACCATCCCAGGTCATCAAGTCCTGTTAGGGCACGACATCCTGCACCTGGGTCACAGCAATCCCAGGAACAAATCTGGGCTGGGAAGAAAGAGAATGGCTGTAGAGCAGCCCTGAGGAGAAAGACCTGGAGGTGCTGGTGGACAAGAAGCTCAGCACGACCCAGCAACATGCACTGCCAGCCCAGGAAGCCCCCCACACCCTGGGCTGCATCCCCAGCAGCGTGGCCAGCAGGGCAAGGGGGGGGATTCTCCCATTCTGCTCCGCTCTGGGGAGACACCCCTCCCACCCCCCAGTGCTGCCTCCAGGTCTGGGGCCACCAACATCAGAAGAACACACAGCTGTTGTAGCGAGGCCAGAGAAGGCTGAGAGAGTTGGGGGAGGTTCAGCCTGGAGAAGAGAAGGCTCCGGGGAGACCTCGGAGTCCCTTACAGACCCTAAAGGTAGATATGAGAGATGGGGAGGGACCCTTGATCACGGAGGGGAGCAATAAGATCAGGGGGAAGGGTTTGACCCTGAAAGAGGGGAGATGGAGCTGAGCTGTGGGGAAGAACTTGTTTGCTGGGAGGGTGGTGAGAGCCTGGCCCAGGTTGCCCAGAGAAGCTGTGGCTGCCCCATCCCTGGAGGGGTTCAAGGCCAGGCTGGAGGGGGCTTGGAGCAACCTGGGCTGGTGGGAGGTGTCCCTGCCCAGGGCAGGGGGTGGCACTGGATGGGCTTTAGGGTCCCTTGAACCATTTTATGACACAAGACCCAAAAGCTATACCCTCTGGTTTCTTTAGATATCAGCACTAGAAAGACTGGTACTAGTTCTGCTTTATCACCCTGTGCTGGGACAGTCATCCCAGTTAATTGAGAAGTAAAGATCCTTTTGATGCAGAAGCCTGAGACAGGTAAGACACTAAGACTGCCAAGAGTAGGGGATTATTATCTCCACTTTCTCAGTGCAGAAATCATCCTCCAAATGCAAAACTCAAAGCATTCCATTTGTTTGCAGAGCGTGAATGGGTCTAATATCCATCACCTCCAGTCATCCCCTTAATTCAGGGTACCAGCCACTACTGGTACCACTGCTTAGGTCTAGCTGGAATGGCAAACAAAACTTGCTCCAGTAAAGCACTCATCCATGGGACAATTCAGGATAAGGAAAGGCAACTGAGGAGCAATGGAATCTCCAGCTGAATCACAGAAGGGAGATAAAAAGCCAGCACCAATTCTTCCAAAGTAATGAGCTACCCAGAAAAAGAAAAAATCTTAACTGGTTGTATTGTGATTCAACAGCTGTTTGGTGCAGTTCCTGCTCTCTGAGGAAAAAAGCCAATTTAGAATTCATCGAGGAGCAAAGAGTTTCCTTGGGCACCAAGCAGTTTAGGTCAAAAAGAGAATGTGAGAGCCTTAGCTCTCTCCTTGAAGACCTCTGCTAGCTCAGCTTTTGTACTAAGAGCACATGACTCTCAGCAGAATGAAGGGAACAGATAAGATGCCTTTCAAAAAAGAAGTTATTCCTGCAGACTCAACTCCTACATGGGGCAAAGCGCTTCAGCAGACCCCAAGCCAGTTTTCTCCTGCTAAAGAATAGTCCATCTCTAGGGAAGCACCAGTGAAGTTGTTGTTACGGTATCTAGAAGGTACCGAGACAGTCCCTCTGGACGCCAGACTGCCAGGACAGCAGGCTCAGTACCTGTCCCAGCCAAAGTCACACAGGGGTCTCAAGATCACCACATAAACAAAAAGCTCACGGTACTGGAAGCAGCCCATCCTGCCTGCTGTGCCCCAGGTGAAT
Organism: Calidris pugnax; assembly: GCF_001431845.1. Classification (NCBI taxonomy): domain Eukaryota; kingdom Metazoa; phylum Chordata; class Aves; order Charadriiformes; family Scolopacidae; genus Calidris; species Calidris pugnax. Next base: position 256,589 of record NW_015091199.1, on the reverse strand, counting down.
GACATGCATCATCCCAGTAGGTTTATCTGTGGAAAGTGATTTGTCACCCTCCTGGAGACCCAGCCCCATGGTCTGACAGAGCTGTGCTTTTCCATCCAGCTCACAGAGTATGAAAGTCAAGTTTGTCAGCTTGGGTTTAATTCGGCTGCTACTCTGGGGATTACAAAACATCTCTGCTGGAGGGAATTTGAATTTTGGACACATACCCCTGCTGAGGTACTCTTAATTCCATTTCAGAGGTTTATCCAGCTCTCCTACTTCTCACACCAGCCAGGGCTAATCATTTGCTAATCATCAGCCTGACAGCCAACAGCCTCCAGACTGAGGTCCATTACTACTTAGATCTCTTATTCCTCAAAAATAGGAGGAAAGCTGACTCCTGGCAGGAGTATGTGCCTACACAATCAATACATTGGAGTATCAGGCCCCGGACCTTTCAAACTTTCAAGACATACAGTTGTCAGTGTTTCATCAGTGCTGGCAAACATTAAGCTTTTGATATTAAAATAACTGAAAACACTTCCACCCAGCAAGCTGAAGTGCAAGCTTCCAAACAACTGGCTTCTGACTGCGAATGGGCAAGATGCAGCCAAGAAAATCAGAGCAACTCCAGACTCTGCTACAGTTAAATCCTATTTCTTAACCATAGTCCCATTCCAAACAATTCCAGCAATCTTACCCGGGCTCACAGAAGTGTACCTTTAAATCTGAGCAGGTTAAACTTCTTATTTCAAACCAACTCGAATTCCTGCTAAGTCAGTTCAACAACTTCTGGTGACAAGAGAAGTTTTGCCCCATGTATCACAGTCTGGTTGAGGTTGAAAGGGACATCTGGAGGTCATCTTGTCCAAGCCCCACGCTCAGGCAGTGCCACCTGGACCCATTGTCTCCATATCCAAGAAAGGAGACTCCACAACCTCCCTGGGCAACCCGTGTCAGGGCTCAGTCACCCTCACAGTGAAAAAAATGCATTTTCTGATGTTCACAGGGGCCCTCCTGTTTGCCCCCCCAGCCTCCTGTCCTGTCACTGGGCACCACAAAGAGCCTGGCTCTGTCCTCCCTGCAGGTTTTATATACGCTGATAAGACCCCCTGATCCTCCTCTTCTCCGGGCTAAACAGTCCCAGCTCTCTCAGCCTGTCCTCGTAAGAGATACTCCAGTCCCTTCACGTTCATGAACCTTCAACTGGACTCTCCCCAGTACATCCCTGTCTCTCGTTGTCACAGTTTGGACCTGACTGGCCACTGAGATGAGACTCAAATCAGGATATTTGTTCTGGGGAGCCCAGCACTGGACACAGCTCCAACAGGTACTGCCCCATCAGTGGTGAGCAGAGAAGGATCACCTTCTTCGACCTGCTGACAACTCCCCTCCTAGTGCTCCCTTTGCAGCATGGACAGTATCTGGGGAGATACACACGTGGCTACATTAAAGTAGAAAAAGAGCTGAAAGCAAGAATTAAAGCTCTCCATGCAACCCTAGCTCAGCACAAACAGAGACTGATCCAAGTGACGTGACAAAGTCACATCCCTCCCACATCATTTGGTTAAGCACTATAACAGGCAAATTAAAAGCCAAGAGGAAGATGAGAAGCCAGCTTCCTCATTTTGAAGACTGTGAGGATCAAGTTCATTCGGGTTGCTGGGTTCCTGGGAGTTCCCACCCAGTGAAGGCTTAATAAAGCCATCCTTGAGCCCCTGGAAGAGCAGCACCACGGGAAGTTCACAATGCGCATGGAAGAGCTTGAGCTGAACTCCAGAGTGCTGCCATTCACCAACATGCTTAATAAAAGCTCCATGTTTAATAGTTATAAAACACTGTGGGGAGAAGTGGGAAGGCACAAGGCAAGCCTGACCTTTACTGAAGCTTAGCTCTTGCTCATCCACTCACCAAATTCAAGTGGGATTTCCCCCAAAAATGGCCGAACAGTTATCATCAGGTTAAAATACTATATTATCCTATTTAAGACAACAGGGATTCTTATTTATGCAGACTTTGCAATAACATTCTTAATTTAAGCCTGTGCATTCTGCTTAAGCTTTGGAGTTTAAATTAACCTCCAAGGTGTTTAAGACTGTATTTTGAGATTATTTATTCTCCGATATGTATTAAGGAACACTTACTGTGGAACTACTACTGCAAGCCAGCGATTGTACTGAGACACTCAGTGGTGCTCTCCCAATTCCTCAGAACCCCTTCCACCAAGTCCAGGAGGGGCAAACTTTGAGAGAGACAAACCACAACCCCAAGATGCTGGTCACCTCTACTGTCATAGATCGCATTATCAAATTGGTTATAGAGAGAAGTGGCCCTATTTATTTAGCTGGCTGAAATAAAACTGCTCCAACAACACTCAGGCCCTCGCTGTCTTACCCAGCAAAGAGGGCAGGGACAGGCTCCCAAACCAGGTCTCCTGATGGCCTTCCAGAGCACAGGGAGCCAAGACCTCTACCTTTACCACTTCACTGGCCTGATTAAGTGACACTAACACGATTTTTCACACTCTTTCCACCACAAAAAGTGGCACTGTAGATTAAAAAGAAGTCACTGCACACCCCTTCACCTTTTCCTTTGCAGATTAAGGTGAAAAACACGTTCATGTACCACACATTAATTGTAACATCACATCTGACACAGTGACAATGCTGCCCAGCAGATGCCTCAGGAGAAGGAAGCTGGGTATGATAAGCTGTTTCCTAGAAGAACTCTTTCTAATCTTTCTCAATTTCTCTATCAGTAAAGAAAGTACACTTTTTTTAAAGTTGTCTTCTAGGTATCTGCTTACAGATTTTAAATTCAAACAGCTTGCTCCCAATAGCATCCCCTTTTAAAGAGTGGCAAAATTTAGGAAATACTCTAAGAATTCTCTATTACAAACACTAAATTGTTGCTTTGGAAGAGCTGTAACCTTCATGCTGAATAGCTTAAGTCCTGTTATTCACTTTTAATTACCTAACCCAACAGCTTTTCCTACTAGAGACACATTTCTTCTTTGAGAAGGCTATCAAAGAGTTACTAGAGAGCTGAAATAGCCCTAAAGTCTGCAAAGACAGTTCTGAACTGACTGAAAACAAGCTTTTCACCCTAAATGATTGAAGTTGCCTTTGTGGAATTTATTTAAACTTGTTCAAAATGGGAATGCTTTTTTTTAAGTATAAGTTCTTGCCTCTTACTGGAATGTTTCTGACGAGAAATCCCTGTTGAGGGAAGTATTCTGAGTTTCTATGAAAACACCCATAAAATTTTTTTTTTGCTGCTTTTAATTCCTTCATGAAATTAACACCAAGGGAACTTGGACAAGACTGTGTTCTCACCGATCACCCCTGTGCGTGTTTTGCCCTGCATGAAGGAGAGTTTCACATGAACACTTCTGCAATCAGCAATGAGGAGACACCTAATCCCAGGGAGCTGCAAGTGGGAGATGGGTTGTCAGGAGGGGCTAAGAATCCCATGGCTTACTCTAGCCAAGCCACCAGGGTTGGCAGTCTGAAGGGGGAAAGAAAAAAAATACAAGAGTTCAAGGCAGAGAATAGGAGGAGATGGAGATGTTAAGGACATACAGCTCTTAACAGGTTCCAAAACTAGTGTTGAGATGTATTTTGTGAGTCACTAAAGCTGACATTCACTAACAGGCAGTTTGCTGATGGCCTTTAAACCAATCTCTTAAATTCCTGCCCCATCTTTTTCCAACTGTCCTAATTGCAGACTCTCCTCCAGTATTTTCAAACGTGCTATCCATCACCCCGCTGCCCATAAGGTCATTTCAGACTCTCTAAAACAAACAGAAGTTAGACACTGCATCATATTACATATCCTCCAACTATAGTACCCTAACCAACTACACAGCACTTTAATCAAAATGTAACAGATGTCAGAACTTAGCACTAACTTAGCAATTTTAACAGCACCTAGTACTTGACTGAAAGCTTTTGTAAGGAAAGCTGCCTCAGCCTGACAATGATCCTGCCTTTACTGACACCATTTCTTCAGTTCTTTCAAGTCACAGTGAAGACTTTCAGCTTCGTGCACAAGCTGATTCGCTTCAGTCAAAAGACAAGTCAAAATATTGCTCTGCCAAACACAGAAGCCTTTATGCAGAGAAAGCAGGAACTCATGTGAGGTCAGTAAAAGGGAGGCAGCCACGATTTGCAAGGGAGGGGCACCAGGAGTCATCTCTGTGAACCAAAGACTGTAGTTCAAGGGAAGAATTACAGGCAACAGAACAGGCTGGTAGAGCTGGGACAGTCTGAAGGATGTTGTAATTAAATACATGATACCTGCAGCATTTAATTACAAAGACAGTGTGAAGGTACAAAAATGGAGTGGTCAGGATGTGGTCCACACACAGAAGAAACCAAAAATATTCTCAACTGCCATGAGTAGATCTACAAACTGTGGAGCTACACTCTCAATAGGCAGAAAAAAAAAAATTCAATCCTGGTTTTTCTTTCAAAGTGTTTAAAAACCTCCTGTTTGCATTAAACAACACGAGTGCTGCTCTACCAGGCTAAGAATATATTCCAGTGCCCCACAGGCTAACACAGCTCACAGGGACCAAGAGGATTTCAGCTAAAAAAATAATTAAGTTTTTACATGTTTTAGTAGTCCATGTCATTGAAAGTTTTGGTTAAAAAATGACCCATGTGGAGTTCTGTTCTTCCCTTGAAAAGGACATTTATTTATTAATATGACAAAAAAATTAAAGCAGGTTTAGTGTTTTTAAAGGCCACAGCTGTTCCCCTACACATTTCACTTGGTCTGCATTTTGAATGCTGAAATCTTCCATTATGTACTAGCTTTAATTTGGAGGGTTTGTTTTATGGGGATGTTTTTTTTGGTTTAGTGTAAGTGTTTAGATGCTGAGGTGAGGTGGGAAGATGAGGCACTTAGTATAGCAAGACTTATCTGATGGACAGGCAAAGCTGAGCGGTGCCCCCATGGCCACAGGGACATCGGACATCCAGAGCATCCTGCACTCAGGAACTGGCCAAACTGGCCAAAAGCCAGACATGGAGTCACAAGATTGAAGCAGTGACCACAGAAATGGTTGACAGCAGGAAAGAAGCAGGCGTGTTTGTTTGTTGGTTTTTTTTTTAACACTTGAAATCCAAATCAGTAATTCATTTCAGCAGAGTAAAATTAAATGAGCATTGGAGGTACCTTTTGAAATAGTTAGTGCTGGGGACCACTGTGATCGTAGAATATCAAGACAAATGCTGCCATTACTGTTAATATTTGGATGATAGATTCTTGTTGTAAATGCAACCTGCAGAAGAAGGAAAATTTCAGTGTAGGTTCACAAATGTACATCACACCACAGGGTAATGAACGGATTTACAGCACAAGCCACTCACCTTAGGTGGTTTGAAGGGATAATCTGTTGGGAAGTGAATTGTCAAGAAAAATACTCCACCTTGATAGGGACTGTCATTCTGTTAATGAAAAAGCATCATTGCAGTTTGAGGAGTTATTACAAGAAGACTGGTCATAAAAAGCCATGAACATCAATTCTCTCATACTTACTGGTCCCATTATTGTAGCTTGCCAATGGAACACTGAAAAAGAGAAAGATTTACTTCAGTTTGGAAAAGCTCAAGTAATTAACTACTTAATTCCAGACAAAGCAGCACAGAAAAGTCTATTTTAAAAACAAAGCCTTCTGAAAGGCTGCAGGGAAACAAGCCAAAAAATGAAGCAGAGACAGAGCAAAGTACCCAAGGCTCCACATTCACTTGGTCCCCGCTTTGGGATTGCTGTGGTACCACACCCATGTCTTGCCCTGCAAAAAACTCATTGACAATAAAACCCCAGATGGCTGCAGTCAACATCTCACACCCGCCAGACTCGCCAGTTCAGCTCTCTGGTTTCCAATGAAGCACCTGAATCAAAGCCCAGTTTCCAATGACTGCCCTCTTAGAGCAACCTACAGCAAAGGTACAAGGTGAATCAAAACCTTTCTTAGGCAGAATCTCTCCTACACAACCCTTAATTAAATGGAGAGGAAGCCTAAGCATTGTATATACCATATATAAAGAGGTAACCTAAGCCAGTGGTATCTTGACTGAATGTTTAAGCTTAGTCTCCACAGAGTCATTAAAGCAGCAAAAAGCAATGAAAATCTTAAAAGAATGCAAAAACAACAGCCTGCTCAATACTCGGGCCAAGGATGTGCTCGTACATACACACTTTGGGTTAAATGGACAAAAATTAAGTCTCACTCGTATGCATCTGTCCAAGAGAACATCTTAATCTGGTAATACAGAAGATTCGTGGAGAATGTCTTTATGCTGCAGAACATAAGGAAAACAATCAAGCTGTTAATCTGTACGAGGCACGTCAGGAAGTTCTCGCGGTTCCTGTGTTCTCCAAAGGCTCTGGCACCAGCCTGGGCAAAAGCAGCAGCTTCAATTATTTGTGGAACAGTCTCATGGGAGGTTTCCCTTCACGTGGATATCAGCTCCATGGCACCTTCAGGACTGGGGAGAAGACCCCAGTTGTTGCAAGGTAAGTCTTCAAGCCACAGAAGCTGAAGCCATCTGCAGCCGTGTCCTTAACTTGCAAGTGGTGTCTCTGGCTTTCAGAGCCACCTGTGCCAAAAGTAATTCTAGCCCAGAGCAGCACTACTTGCTCCAATCTGGCATGAGCAGTTTTTAATTACACACAGCACAGGCATTACAGCTGGGAGTGATCTCATACAAGGAAGGGGAAACAAAAAACCAAAACAACAACAACAACAAAAAAATCTGAGTGGGAACAGCCCCGGCAAGGGGAGAAGAGTGCTTGGTCAGAGCAGCAGTTTGTGACCAGGACCACCCTCGTAACACCCACCAGCACTTGTGGTCAGAGCAGCAGTTTGTGACCAGGACCAGCAGCTGGTAACACCCACCAGCACTCTGAGAAACTCTATGCTCAACGTAGCCAGGAAATGAAGAGAGCAGCTCAAGAGTTCATACTTAGCCTGCACCCATTGTAAAAGGTTCAGGCAGCTTCACAGAACTTCCCATCACCTGCAGCAGGACACTGAGAAACCCAAGATAAAAGGGCCAAGGAGCAGCAGAAACCCAGCAGTGAAGACTGTGGCTAATCCCAGAAAAACCACCCAGAATGTCCCAGGCACCACCGGGTGCTGATAAGATGCGCCGTGCCTGCGCTGGGGCACAGACAGCACGGGACATGGCCTGCAGCCTCTGCATGCTGAAGGGAGAAGCTGATAGAACCAACTACTGTCTGAAACCAGAAAGAAAAATGCTTTCACAGTGAATCTTAATTTTTTTTATGAGCTAGAAGGGCAGTTCATTTTTTTGTGTTGTTTTCCCCCTGCAATTCCCACCCCAGACTCAGGAGATGTTCTTGTTTAACCTAAGCTTTAGATTCCCAGGATATCCAGGACAAGTTTGAAGAACCAAGAGATGGATTTGTCATGCAGAGCCTACCTCAGCTGACTCTTTACTTTGGAATCAACCACCCAGAGTTATTTACAAAGCAAGGGGGTGGCTGACTTCCAGGAGCTGAGCACAGGTATATTTGGAAGTGAATTAAGCCACTGCAGAGCACTCTGGAAGTACCCAGTGTGATCCAGTCCCAAGCATATTTCCAAAACCAAGGCCAGAGGTGGGAGGAAGAGGGCAAGGACTATGTTACCTTGAGAAAATCCTGTCCCTACAGTTAACAGAAACAGCTCTTCACTTTCCAAAGTTTATGAACGACAGGGACAAGAAGCTCACAGCTGGGGAGGGTTTACCTTGCCTGGATGAGCCACACAACAGCACTTTGCAAGCACAGCGTGTCCTGAACTCAGAGAAATGTCCTTCTGACGGGGCAACCAAGGCAGACCCACAGCAGGAGGATCTCAGAGAAGGCACCTCCCTGTTGCTGCCACGCCTGCCCATTTAGCAGCACTGTGGGTATACGTCTCAACAGTGAACGTCTTTAATCAGAGGTCCTTCAGAGAGGTGGCACAAGGAGGAGAACTCAATATTATTTTAAAGCTTTCTGTATTCAGTAGTAAGTTTCCATTATAAGCATTCACCAACCTGTGTCACCACCTCCTCCACCAGACCATCTCCATCACCTCTGATAGTCTTCGGAAATTATGAAGTGGTTTATCATGGCCCAAATCACACTCGCTAATTTAAGGGAAGAAAAGCCTCAGACTGGCTCTACATTTGAGTCATTTCTCTTCCATGAAACTACAAGCTTCTTCAAAATGCTATTTTGAAAGCAGAATGAAATTGTGGAGTAACTGGACCCTACTGCTAAAAACCCTCAAACCCAAACACCGCTTTCACTTGCCTGAAAGGATCGACGAACAGTGCCATCTCCACTAATTTCAGTATTTTCATTTGCAGGTTTCAAGTGGGTTTTTTTTTTTTTTCAATCTAGTCCTAGATTTCTATAGGAATGTAGAAGTTTCTATTCACTTCAGAACTTTTGAATAGTTTAGAAATGATTCAGAAAGATCCCGGCAGCTAATTTTTTTCCTTTCAGAAAAGATACCTTCACACATAGATGGAGGGGTTCCCTAAATAAATATCCCCCTACTCTCAGGGGCACGGACACTTCACTGTGGTCAGTAACCACGTCCCACAGCAAGTTTGATGCTCAGTGGGCAGCCTGGTCAAGAGCTGCCACGTGTTCTCAGGTAGCCTTTTCTGCACAGCAGGGTGCTCCAAGAGAGACTCTGAGCACATTCCCCTCTCAGGCATTTTAAGCACTTAATGCATAATGCAAGTACCTGAATTTACCCCAAGGCCCATAGTAAAGTTATAAAGCAAAAGAAGAATTTACAAGTGGTCTTGTCTCACTGCAAACATCCTACTGATCTTTCTCACCTAAGCTATGACCAGGAGTTTAATGCTGCTGCAAAAAAAAAAACCAGTTTAACTAGGATTTTACACTTCCTGCTGATGTGGAGAAAACTGCAGAGCTTGCAAAGCCACTGCAAGGCCTCTCAGAAAACCACCACGAACTACAGGCCAATAATTTAGTTACCTTATTGACAGCTAATCAAAGCAGACTCAGAACGTTAACTAGAACTAAGATAAAGCAGCACCCATATCAACACCATTAAGCTAAGACACACCATGTATTTTTTCCCTAGAGAAGAGGGGAAGATACATGTACTACATGGCAGTGGATCTTCCCAATATAAAATGATGTTAGACAAAAAATTCACAGTAGGATTTTAAAGAGTGACTGTGGTGGGTTTATTGCCTGCTTTAAACACAGTTCCTTGAGCTTTGAAAAGGACAGAATAACTCCAAAGCTAACAGCAGGTAAACCACCTCGTACAGGAAACCCAACCAGCCAGTCTGTAGGCCAGAAGGGCCATCCCAGGGTACCCCCTGCACAGAGCCTGGCAGGGCCAACTGATTTCAGTAGTATTTTAAATATAGCAGTACCACGTCTACCGATGGATGCTCCACCTGCACCTCCATCTCACATCTAAGCAGCTACATCCAAATCAAGCCAGAAGTTAGTCATGACAGCAACATTCCCACATTCTGATTTTGTTCCTTGAGAAAGCCACAATAGTCCAAACTGAGTGAATACCTGCCTAAAAATAAAGATTTTTCAGTCCTTATACTCTGGTGTGCTCTATAATACAATAGCATAAAGAAGACTAAGGAAGAACCAATGCTTCCAGTGTTCCTATAACTCATTTGATGACAGTGACTATTTTTTTTTAAAGAAATCTAACATTACTTCGCAATTCAAACTTTAATTTACCAACTAGTTTTCCTCCCCTTCATATTTTAACCTCTTATCCCCAAGGACTAGACACAACACTTACAAAATGCAGTGTAACCAACTCCTGTGTTCAGCACAGTTAACCCTGTCCTTGCCGTACCCCCATCTATGGGTAGGAGCAGAGTGATTGACTTCTACAGGACACTACGTATAATTCAGGTAAGAAGGAAGTCCAGAAAGCTCTCTGAAGCTGCTTGCCCATTTGGCCACAGGGCTACTGAAGTTACTGCCTTCTGCAGAAGGCATGTCCCATGAGAACATTGCAAGGGTTACTCTGAAAGGTGTAACTTTAAGTGTCTTCAGCGCACGGCACCCAATCAACACAACGAGCGTGACGGAGATCTCCAGTGATACACAAGGTATTAGGGGATACAGAAGGGCAGCAAATATAAGATAAGGATGTGGAGTCAAAGTAACAGAAAGGGTCTTGCTGAGGAACTGGGCATCCTGTGTTAGAAGGAAAATAGTTGGAGACTGCCAGTGTTTGCCAACAGTAGATACTTACTGTCATCACCAACAGGCCCTGCTGAACACTGTGCTGGAGGATCACGTGCCAGATCATTCAACTCCTAGAAAACAGGAACAGTTTATTTCATTTAATTTCAAATCCAATTATGTTATTGCTAAAAAAGCTGCTAGAAGCACTTCGGCCTGAAACACCACAAAACTAGCAGCCAGGACCCCAGAAAACAAAGTTGCATCTTAAATCCAGGGAGCACCTTAGGTATATGCAGCCATTACCTCTCTAGGTTTCCACACTCCAAGAAGTCATAGCAACCCTCCCCTCATCAAGTCATAGGGTCTATCAGGTTTGCCTTCATTGATAACAACTTCAGAACCCCCAAGTGTTATCGGGGTATCATATACACCACTATCTCCAGGTCAGAGAGAGATAAGGTGGCCTCAATCCAACGACTCCCAGTATCAGCCTCATTTTATCCCCCGTATGGAAACGGCTCCCACTCACTCCAGCTGTGGTGATCTAGTTTATCACCTCAAGCCTTTTTGCTGGATACAAACCTTCAATAACCCGCAGGTGTTTCACCTCCAGATGTATGACTACAGGTGGTTAAAGGGAACAAAACACAAGGACCTTCTGTACCTACAGCCCATGGAGGGAAATCCTCACTTTTCCCGTACCTGCACCACTCAGATTTTCCTCAGAAGAAATCCTATTATGAGTCTCAATTTTCTGGCTAAACAGGTTGAGTGATTCAGAACAGAATATTTCTCAACTATACCAACTTTCAATTTGAAACAAAATTTCAGCCCGGATGAGAAAAAGAGTCCACACTGTCACCAGTAACTCACATGAGCAACTCGCTCAGGAAATGGACATTCAGTGGGAAATGCAAATAGAGTTTGCATTAAAGGCAAACTGTGTCTGCTATTTCTGGCTCAGCCACTGACCTGCTTTGCATGACAGGGCCAAACATAATTAGCTTTCTTCTGTGCCCACTCAGACTAGAAAGCTAAACATCAGACAACTAAATCCAGCATTCAGGGGGTCGAAATGCTCCAGGGCTGTCCCTGGCCCACTGTGCCCTGGGCTTGTCCCCTCCCAGCCCCCAAGGGTCACCTGCAACAGTCCAGGGGGAGTTTCAGATACCAGACTTATCTGAAGCTTTTGATAGACAAAACATTTAAGGACAATGATCAAGACAAGCTGATTGCAGGAATGGAAAAAGCTTGTCACTCAATGGCCTTTTGTTATTTACAGGCAGTGTGTGAGCTCTGGAATAGATGGATCTCTGGGAGTTCCAGCTTCTGCTTCCCATGAACTGGGAGGCCACCACCAACCAAACCCTCTTCTGTTACAGCAGGAGAATGAGGCCTTACACTAAGTGAATCACATCCCAAGTGAATTCAGGGGTTTTCACCTCAGTGAGACATCCCACAGAATACTGCAGTGGGGATACAAAGCTTCACACACCCCCACTACTGCAAAGCATACACAAGTTTGGGTTTGCCCTCAGCAGCTCCCAACTTTTTTCAAGCCCAGCTGGAAGCCTCCCAAGGTGACACCAGACCACTGAAGCTTTTCTAGTGCTTCTTCTGAGCTTCCTACAGTGCTGACCCAAGCAAAAATTGCCCCCACACTTCAGCATGGACTTGGAGAGGAGCAGACATTGAGCACGAAGCATCTACTGAAGAGCCTGGTCCCTCCTGAAGGGTGAAGAGCACCTCCAGATAACCTCTGAAGGAGAAAAGCCCTTCAGAGTTGTCAATTATGCAGGTAAATTCAGAGTAGTCATCTTTAGCCAAGCCAGGTTCCTCCCTTACCTCCTGGTTGGGGGTATCAGCCAGCCCGAAGGTCAGCAAGGCGCCCATACTTCACACCACTGCTGGACACCTCACTGCGGTGACTCCAGAACACTAAATATGTCAAACACCACCCCAAGCAGCAGCAGATTACTGCTCCACCCTAGAGACATGCCTCTACTATGCAACTTATCAGAGAGCCACCATCTGAAACATACCGTGTAGCATCCAGCACCACGCTCTGCATCTGCGCCACCAAGCCAAGGGCCACCCTGTGTGGTCACTGCAAAGGAACATGTGGCCACTTACAGCTCTAAGACCACACATCATCTTCATGGCCAGTCTAGTCCTGGCTACAAAGAATGAAGTGAGTCTCCACAGGCACAAATTTGAGCATGGAAACTTAAAACCAGGAAAACACCTACTCTTTCTGAAGGTGTATAGAATCTGGTCCACTTCCAAATGCTCTCTGATCTTCTGGAAGAGACAGTTTAATGCTACAGTACTCAAAACCTCAAATGTATCTATTGAAGAAAGAAACCCACATCTTAATCTGTCTTCCTTACCACTTCTCATCCCCTTCGCTCCCGTTTTATGCATAAATACAGTGCAACGACACTAGAGTCAGAGGGAGTAGAGTTGTAAAATCCATGTTTTCCACATAAATGCAATCCATAGGAGGTTGTGGTCTTCAGAACCTAGCACGCACCTTCCCTACCACCAAGAGGAAATCATTATAAACGGGCTGAGCACATGCTCTAGTAGAACACCCAGCTCCAAAGCTGCCCTGACGCTCACCCCACATCCCGCTGCCCAAAAGCGCCGCTTCAGCAGACAGGAGGAAACAGCAGACCTTCAGAGACACCACACAACACGAGCCTCACCACAGAAGCAGAGGCAACAACAGCAGTTGAAGCAGCCCCGTTTCTCATCAAAATACTATTCCTTTCTCTTCAACCTTCAGCTCCAGCTAGAAAGAATACTTTTTTTTCCTCAAGTGGCATATAATATCTCACTGAGAAGGACTTGCAACCCATACCACTTGTCTCCACAACACAGGTCTCACCTAAGGCAGCATTTCAGGTTCTGCTCTATAAATTCACAGATGGAAACGTCACAGATTAAAAGGCCCGTGTAAAAAGCAATACTTTTCACTTGGAAAAGTTGAGCCGTAACTCTGAATTCAAACCCCTGCGACACAAAACCTCCAAGCTTTTGTAGAACAACAGGTCGGATAACAAGGAGGAGGTTTAACCTGCACAGGACTCTTCTGGAGCACAGCCTGGAGGCCCCAGTAGACCCCCAGTTGCCTCTGCACACTGGTGAGGCCAGAAGGATACTGGACATCCCGGCAGGGCACAGATGACAGCTTTAACACACCATTCTCTTCAGGCTGCAGACAGAATCATAGAATCGTCTAGGTTGGAAGAGACCCTTGGGATCATCGAGTCCAACCATCTCCCCTACTCTACAAGGTCATCCCCTACACCATGTCCCTCAGCACTGCATCTAAACGGCCCTTAAACACAGCCAGGGATGGGGACTCCACCCCCCCTTCCCTGGGCAGCCTGTTCCAACGCCCGACCACTCTTTCGGTGAAAAATTCCTTCCTAATGTTCAGTCTAAACCCACCCTGTTGGAGCTTGAAGCCGTTCCCTCTCGTTCTGTCACTAGTCACCTGTGAGAAGAGACCAGCTCCAACCTCTCTACAGTGTCCTTTCACGTAGTTGTAGAGAGTGATGAGGTCTCCCCTCAGCCTCCTCTTCCTCACACTAAACAGTCCCAACTCCCTCAGCCGCTCCTCATACGATTTGTTTTCCAGCCCCCTCACCAGCTTCGTTGCCCTCCTCTGCACTCGCTCCAGCACCTCCAGATCTCTCTTGTATTGAGGTGCCCAAAACTGGACACAACACTCGAGGTGTGGCCTCCCCAGTGCTGAGTACAGGGGCACAATCACCTCCCTACTTCTGCTGGTCACACTATTTTTGATACAAGCCAGGATGCCATTGGCCTTCTTGCCCCCCTGGGCACACGGCCGGCTCATATTCAGCCCTTTGTCAACTAGACCCCCCATGCCAGGGAGAATCGCACTGCTCAGACCTGCCTGGCCAAGTCTGACAACAGGACCGGCAGCGACAGAGGGCTGCGTGTGCCCAGGCAGGAGGAGAGGAGCAGACACAGCCAGTGCCACGCTGCAGCACCCGGGCACAGGGCACTCTGCCTTTGGAAGGTCTCTGCCCAGATCCCAAGGTGCCGCCAGCACAACCTCAGCCCCAGCGAGGGCTCTGCAGCCAGACAGAACAACTGGTTTGTAAAGTCAGAACAAACGACTCTGGAGTTCACACAGAACTGGAACAGGATTAATTTTTTTTTATGGGATCAGTTACAGTTGAGTATAAAATCACAGACTCATCTGGGTTGGAAGGGACCTTTAAGATCATCTAGTCCAACCATCAAGCTAACTCTGATAAAAAAATAAAAGAAAACCATACAAAAACACCAACCACATTACTAAACTAGTCCAACCATCAAGCTAACTCTGATAAAAAAATAAAAGAAAACCATACAAAAACACCAACCACATTACTAAACTAGGTCTCTAAGCACTATCTCAACCCATCTTTTGAACACCTCCAGGGATGGTGCCTCAACCCCTTCCCTGGGCAGCCCATTCCAAGGCTTAATAACACTTTCAGTGTAAAAAATTTTCCTAATATCCAGCCTGAACCTCCCCTGGCACAACTTGAGGCCATTTCCTCTTGTCCCATCACCTGTTCCTTGGGAGAAGAGACCGACCCCCCCTGGCTACACCCTCCTTTCAGGGAGATGTAGAGAACAAGAAGGTCTCCCCTCAGCCTCCTTTTCTCCAGGCTGAACCCCCCCAGCCCCCTCAGCCGCTCCTCACAAGACTTGTGCTCCAGACCCCTCACCAGCTCCGTTGCCCTTCTCTGGACACGCTCCAGCACCTCAATGTCTTTTTTGTGGGAAGGGCCCCAAAACTGGACACAGCCCTCGAGGTGGGGCCTCACCAGTGCCCAGAACAAGGGGACCATCACCTCTGGAGTCCTACTCACCACACTGTATCATCCACAAGCCCCCCATGACTGCACGTGTGGGACCCTAACCTGCTGTATTTCCCAGTGATCTGGGGAAGACTCGCCAGTCAATAATCAAGGCCAACCTTGACAGTGTTGATTTTAATCCAAAACCTGAAGAAAGCTGTAGCTGGTCACCCTTTGAGACAGCTCCTGATCCTTAAGCACATGCAGAGGGCTTTGCTGTAGGAACTCAACTGTGACAGCTGCAGCGGCCTTTAGATGAAGTTCCAGTTGGAGCTCCTCAGCTCCCGGGAGGCCACCTTTCCATGAATTGCCTTCAGCTGGGAAGCCAGCTCACAGAGCTTAAGAGTTTCTGCCGCCTCCCCTCGGGGCTGGGCCCACCGCTGCCCATCATACCATTAACTTGACACATCTTACAGTTGAAAGTATTAATTAGTTCCTCAGCAAAAAAGAGGAAGTGGAAGCACAGCACAAAGCATAGCAAAGCTCCAGGTGTCTGGCCTAAAGGCCAAGTTGAACAGAACTCCTGCCATTACAGCCATGAATCAGATGTCCCAAATGCTACAAAACTCACACAAGAAACTGACATTTGGGCTCCAAAAGTAAATTTAATCGTGTTTTAACTCCCCAACAAAACAACCCCCTACTCAGGGGTTCCAGGGTAGCATTTTAAGGATGACGGAGCACACTTATGCCAAGTGGTGCTTCCCAAGCCAGGGAAGGCATCAGGTGCCAGCGAGGCCCGGGGGAATACGGGGAAGCCAGTGCCACAAGTGTCACTCAGACCCAGCAGCCAGCACGTTGCATTTTAAATGCCTCTTGATCAAGGAGTTCACAAACTGCACAGGAAGTTTTTAAAGCATGATCAAACACAAGTGTTTTAAGTCCTACCTGAAAGTTTAACCCTGCAGATGTTTCAAGTTATAGTTAGTTTTAATTGTAAACTCCAAAGACATTTGTTAGAGAAGTTCAAATTTATTCCTCTAGATAACAATTCCCTCCCTAGTCTAACATGTTCCTGCTAAAAACTGTTCTGTCTGGAAGATAAGACTAGTTTTAAGGACTAAATGAATGGTAATACAGCCTTTAGTAAAAATAACCAACGTAACTGGCAACATCAAGAAGCCAATCAAGCAGGTAAAAGCCAGCATCCTCTAGCAGTCAGTTCCAGCTATTTTAATAAACCTTGTAGAGAGTTCCCCCAATACACCCCAAGACACCACATGTGCACCTCCAACCAGTCAAAGATTATCCAAACTCCCTTTAGCTTGGACTCCATAGTTTTTCCTCCCTACTCCAGTTTAAGCTGTAATTTAGTCAGAGACCACACCATCAGCTTGATTATAGGCCTAATTTTTGCTTTAGGTTGCTGGTGTAAGCTTTTAATCTGACTTTAGCAAGTTTATTTGCCTGCAGCCCCTGAACCTTTTGTGACAAGCAGTCTAGGACTATGTCAAAAAATCATAATTTATCTAACCAAAATGGAACTTCCAGCCATGAGGTGTTGGTGGCTGTCAGGGGAGCAGTGCCAGGCAACAGGGAATGAGGAGCAAATTCAAACCAGCAGGCCCACAGGCCAAGGAGGGCGGATGGAAACACCAGGCTGGGTGAGAACCTGCTACACATTCCTTGGGCCAGAGGGCTCTACACCTCTGCCCGTGGCTGGCAGTGCTGTGTTGGGTGCAGGCGAGGGCCTGTACCCACGGGTACTTGGCTGGGCTCTGCTCTCCCCTTGCCAAGCCGTACCTGTGCCAGGCAGTGCCCACACATCACACCAAGGTCAGATCACCAGCTCCCTACAGCATCCACAGCTGCTCTCCTGCCCTACAGGACCTTTGTGATTGCTACTACCCCTGGTAACAGAAGCATTTTAATCTTCAGAAAGATTTTAATCCTTTCCCTCTGATAGAATCTGCTTTTTCAATGCTTGAAACGGCTCAGAACCATTGACTTTGAGTCCTTACAAGACTCGGCAAAAGTTAGAAGGGAAGCAGTAAAGTGAGCAGCACGAGAAGAGTCAAGCTGCATGAAATACAGGAATAACCGAGGTACAAGTTATAAACAAGCTCTGATCTAACAGACACCTTTTTTTTTTTCTTTTAAAAAGCCTGAATAGCAAGACCAAAGCAACATCTAACTTCCTCCTGGTGTGAAAGCAAGAGCACCAAAAAGCCTAGCTCTGGCTAGCAGAAGCGAGGCAGGAGAGATGTGACACAGATGGGCTGTGCTGGCAGCTCCACGGGCGCAGCGAGAGGCCCCAACGGAAGGACCAAGTTGTTCCCACCGGCTGCTGCGCGGCAGAGCTGGCAGCGCAGAACCAACACAAAGTTTGCTCGGCGCAGGTAGCGTGTGTCCAACGGGGTGAACACACACGTCCTTCAGCCAGCCAGAGCCTCCACAGCCTGCCCACGAGCACTCAGCATTTTGGCAGAAGGGACACTTGAGCACCTCAGGAGGTCAAGCAGCTACAGGCAAAAATCCATCGCCTGCTGCAGCTCAACGGGGATATCACTATGGAACACAAAGTTTAGTGTTTCAAAGCATTACCTGGTGTTGGTACAAGCAGTAACAAGTCACCATTCCTCTGCTATAAGAGGATGGTTTTGCTTCAGCAGGGCTGGAGCACGGCTTCGATCTCCCCATCCCCCTGAGCACAGGGTCCATCAAGCAGTTCATACGGGAGAACCCAGAGAAGACAGTGAACCAACCTTTCACAGGCTCTCCCATGCCAAGAGCTCCAAACAGTGCCCTGGTTATTCCATTACAGGTAACGCATTTCCTGGAGACAAGCATCACAGCTGGAGATGGGGCTCAATCCAAAGTGCTTTGGCTTAAACCTTAAAAGGGAAGCCATTCCTTCTAGCCCTCCAGTATCACCACTCCCGTTCCACCCCTGGGTATCTTCACATTGCCTTTCTTATAAACATCCATCCATGAGAAAATAGACCACTGTGTTATATATATATGTATATAAACAACAATGAAATTGTTATACTTCATTCTTATCCCCACACCTCATGGGGGTGCCTCATCTGGCTGCCATCATTCCCCAAGCATTTCTCACAAAACAGGAGTTCCAAGTTTCAGGCCTTGAGGCCCGAAGCACCTAAGGAGAAGTGAGACCACCCCTGCCTGAAAGGCTGCGGTGAGTAATCCCAGCAGGTCTCAGGTCCCAGCTCTTCGGGAGCCTCTGCCTAAAGAACAGCTGCTGCAGACACATTATCCCAGCCGGAGCCTCTGGACTTCCCCAGGAGCAGCCGGGCCACCAGGGACACACTGGGATGGACCGTGCTGGCTCTCATGCCACCAGTCCTTACCCAGCTGCAAAACCCTCCCTGTTCTGCCCCTCTCCCAGCCCAGAGGAGCTCCACAGGCAAGAGGCTGCTTCAGGTAACACTGTATCAGAGGTTTAGCCTCCTGCTTGTTTCCGAGTTCTCATCCCTACCTTATCCAAGGACACAAAAGTTTTGGAGAAAACCTCATAGTCTGCAGTCAAGCATAAAACCCCAACTGCCAAGCACAGGAGCCAGCGGCAGGACTGAGACCTGAACACTGGTACCGAGACCAGTAACACTCTCCAGAAATGCCAAAGCAGCAGCTTTCCTTCCCATCGCTTCTTTGTACTCAAGTCTGTTGGGATTATTCTGACTCGATCCACCTTCTGCAGGCTTTTGTTCCTGCCACAAGGTGCTACAGCAAAGGTCAGAAACTTGCTGTTCCCCTCCTTGGCCCTTGACAGGGACGGTCAAACCGCTGCTTTTCCCAGAGACCAGAACCAAAACAAGCTGATGATATGAGCGCTCTCCACGGGGTTTAAAATAGCCAGCGTAAACAGCCAGTGATTACTGCTTAAGTAGTTAAGCGAGACAACCACAGTAACTCAAATTAAGAGTGCTCCTTTCTAGTCTGTAGCTTAACTCCCATCTAACTTTTAAAGCACCCAGACTGTTGGAATAAGCAGTTTTATTTCCCTTCACACACTTTGTTGGAAGCGCTGCCTACAGCCCTACCATCCTCCTCCTCCTCAACAGCCACCACAGTTACTCCAGTGAAATAAGGGGTACTTTGCAGAGCTCAATACACACCACTGCTCTGCAATGCTCTCACTGCTTCCCAAGGCTTTCAGAGACTCTCGTAACCGGACACAGTCCCCATTATCCCTCAGGACTCTTTATCTTTGAAAAGCAGCGCTAAGAACCGCTCCATGAGTGCCCAACATTAACAAAGACTCGACACACTCAGCTCCTCTCCTGTGAAAAACCACAGACTAGAAACAGCAGTGCTCTGAGAGAGTGCTGAATCCCCAACCTCAGCACACGCTGAACTACAATAAAGCAGTTTTTCCTGCTTCCCGAGTCACCCAACAGAAGATACA
>NW_015091199.1:235436-236602 GCF_001431845.1 Calidris pugnax | reverse complement strand
CCCCCCCCCCCCCCCCCCAACAAAAGCCCTGTCTGATGTGTGTGCCCCCCGTGCCCCCAGCAGCCACATTTCCCCTGCTCTGCATTCCCTGCCCTGTCCCCGGTCTGTTCTGAGGGCTGGCACAGCACCCGCTCCCGGGGAGGAAGCGCTTTGGGAACACCTGGGAGCCCACAAAGGAGCTGGGGAACAGTCTTCCCAGTGTAGGGAGTATCACTGAAGTGACAGAACGTCGCAGATCAGCGATACTCAGCTGGAGCACAGCTTCCTTCTGTAACCACCACCCTACCCTTCCCTGGAAATTTCAATACACTGAAATTATACTCCAAATCCTTCCCTTTCAGGCTCTACTTATTCCACCCCTTTCAAGCTCTACTTATTCCACAAGCACACATGAGCCTTCAAGCTCTCTTCAATTTTCTTCTCCACCTTAGCTTTAATTTGATCAGCACGACACACGAAGCTTCACAAAAACTTCAAGATAACCTACAATCAAAGGAAAGATGTTAACACGTAACCCAAATCTGACACTACCTACAAAACAGAGCTGGCAAACTCATCTTCAATATTAGACAGCATGTTCACACCTGGTTCTAGATAAAAATTAGATTCACACAGTAATCAAGAGGAGAAACCCTATGGGAGGACTGGCTTCTACACCTGAGCCTTCCATGGACACTCCAAACTGACAGCTACATGTTTTGCAGGAAAAGGATATAAATTCCCTGTCTGAGTCACCAAGATAGAAGTATATTTCAATAATCCTCCCTTTTTTTTTTCCCTGGTAGGAGACACTACGATGATCAAAGTGAGTAGGGTTCTCAGCAGCAGTGTTTTTTGGAAGGCCAGGGCACCAAGCGCCGTGCCCGGGGAGGAGAGGGCACCTCGCACGCCTCCCCCTGCCAGCGCACCCCCTGACTGGGGCTGCGGGGCACCACCGGGCCCGTTAAAACCCCAAAAAAACCCCGTTGTTTTGACCAGTTGAAGGCCACGGGCTCCTACCGAGGCCCTGGCTCCTCGGGGAGGGAGAAGCGGCTCCCGGAGGAGCCGATGCCAGAGCGGGCCGGCGGGCACAGCGCTCCGCACCTCCGGACTCCTTCTCCGGAGCCCACCGCCGCCCCCCGGCCCGGCTGGGGGCTCCCCGCCGCCCCCCGGCCCGGAGCGCGTCC
>NW_015091199.1:225953-234872 GCF_001431845.1 Calidris pugnax | reverse complement strand
GGGCTGGCGCTGGCTGCCGCAGCTCCTACCGCATCCCTCCGCCGCCCCTTTATGCGCTGGCGCCTCCTCGCCGGCCTTCCGCGTATCACTCCGCCGCGGCGCCCTCACACACACACACCGCCACCCTCCCCACCCCCCCTCCTCCGCCTCCGCCGCCGCGCTGTTACTCCGCCGCACGGCCCTCGGTCGGCGGCCGCCGAGACGGGGTCCGCGGCCGGGCTGGGAGCGAAGGGGAAGGGCCGGGCGGGAAAGAGGAGGACGCGGCGGGGACTATTTGTCCTGCGGCGGCCGTGCAGAACTCTCCAGAAGGGGGAGGGGGAGCGAGCGCGCGGAAGGATATGGCGGCTGCGCGAGGAGGAGCAGAGAGGAAAGCTCCGCCGCGGCTGCGCGTGACGGCGGCTTCTCGCGAGAACTGGGAGCGGGAAGAAGTCCCGGCCGCGCCGCCGCCGTGGGGCTGCTGAGGGACGGGGCGGCTGGGCCCGGGCCCGGGGCGGTGCAGGGGGGACCGGGCGGGACTCCGCGCCCCGGGAGCCACTTCCTCCTCCTTTGCCACCATCCCTGCCCCGGGAGGTGGTGGCCGGCCCCGGGTTGGGGGCTGCGGAGGGCCCCAAGCCCCTTCCCGGAGGAGGGCTGGGGCCTGCGAGGCGCGGGCGGGCCGTGTGCCCTCACCCGGGGCAGGCAGGGCCCCCTCGGGGACACGTGAAGCGGCGCTAAGGGCGGTGCTGGCGGCGCTTTGTACCTGGCAGGGGGGGCTGTGGCTCTGCGGCCCTTCCCCCGGGGTGGGGGCACAGGGCTGGGACACGGTGGTGCGTTTTTAGGCCGGGGAGAGCCATGGATCGCAGTAGAGGGAGCAGCTCACAGCAGGGCTGCGTAATAAGGGGCTGAACTATTGAACAGGCTTGTATTTATGGAGCAAAGCATCTCAAATATCAGGCTTACCGAGTGCTCCTAAAACAGGGTGTTGAGGGCGCAAGGTGAGCAACCAAGTGCAGGACTTGGGACCCTCCAAGTGTGGAAGGAAATTAATTTCCATCCCATGGAAGCGCCCATATGGACAAAAATCACAATTGCTCTCAGGTGAGCGAACCGCTTGCGTGAGAAAAAATGTGCCATCAAAGGATCTGATGGCTGCCAGCGAGCTGAAGGGTCCTGCGCGGTTTCAGGAGCCCCGTGAGCACAGCCGGGCTGTGTGGCTGAGGCGGGAGCGGGCAGTGGCCCCAAAGAGCCAGCTCAGGAACAAAAGAGCAACTTCCCTCCAGCCTGAATCGTCAGAAACTGAGCGGAGGGGGCTGGGAACGGGAGACGGCGTGGGACAAGGACTTTGTGCACACCTTCCAACAAGGTGCCTCTGCCGGGGAGCTGAGCCCAGCGACCAAACTGCCTGCAGGAACACAGGCCCGTGGGACATCTTGTAATAGTGAAACGTTCTAAAATCTACATCAAATTGGATTCTTTTGTGTTGGTCCCGCTTCTCTTCCCGGTGCTGGTTTTGGGTCAGGGCTGGACGCTTGCCCCTCCAGCTTAGGCCTGTGGTGGCTGGTGCCCTGTTCCAAGTTGGCAACCCCACTACTGAGTTGAGTTGAGTAAGAAAAATGCCAAGAAAAATTTTAATCAGGGTTGGAAGTCATAAGACTTTCCAAGAAGGCATCAGGTTTTGTTCCTCTATGGGCACTTCTAGGAAAGCCTGGTTTCCTAGGGATTTCCCTCTTGTGCAACTAGAGTTTTTAGTGAATTATACTACGTTTTTCTGTTACTGCCTGTCTTCTCCTCGCCTGGTACCGCAGCAGGGTTGTTTTCCACTGTTCTTGTCAATCCCACAGCTCCTGCGCATCTCTTGGCAGAGAGGGGTGAAGGGCTTGAGCAGGAGACTCTAGAGGTGAGTAAAATACTCCACTCCAAGGAGCAAGAGGCAGCTCAGGCCTTGGAGCTCAGTTCCAAAACTTCCCAGTTTTTAGCACACTGCCCTTTTGCTAAAGCACCCTTTTGCCAGCTGCTCACCTGTAGCCAGCAGAGCTACCCAAATTAAGGATTAATTTTCTGCTTTTGAACGAGCAAGGGTTTGGAACCTGCGCTACTTCTGATGTTGTGCTGGTGCCCGTCTGCCCCTGCCTCCTGCCTGCGTGGCTGCTGCCGGCGGTGGTGGAGGGGAGGTGAGGATCTCCAGCCGGGCTTGCCCTCGGCAATGGTTGTGGTCTCGTCTCTTGCTGGCTCCGTTGCCAGCCTCCCTGCAACAAACTCAAGGTGTCTTTTTTTGATGGCTTTAGCATAGGGTGCAGTTTGAGTTAATTTCCCTTTCCTCCTCCACATTTGGTGTGGAGAAAATAAATCACGGATTCATAAAAATGGGTTTCTGATGCATTTTTTTCCCAACTACTTTGGTTCATTTTGTGGCTTCTTGTTCTTTTCCCTCTTTTTGGTTGCCAGACACCCCTTGATTGCAGAAGAGCAGATAACAACCCTGCCCTGGCTCCTTCCTTTGCCACCCCCAGCACAAGCGCTGTCCTCCCTTCCCACACCAGTCTCCACCAGCACGGGGAGCTGGACGTGCTCAGATCCCAAGTGGTTCTGGCCCTTAAGGCTCCCCCCAGGCCTGAGGCAGAGGCAAAACTGCTTTCCTTCCAACATTTTCTGCTTTCCTCTCTTACTGCCCAGCCAAGATCTGATCCGGTCAGGCAGTCTGCTCTTCTTACTGTTTCTGGGGGAGTTTTCAAAATACCTTCGAGCCACAGCCTCTGAGGGCTTCGCTTCTCACAGGTCTGCACATCAGCCGAGATTAAACTCAGCTTTTCCCAGTATTCTCAGGAAAAGGTGTTGGATTTTCTTCCCCAAAATTATTTTTGGCTCACAGTGGCAATAGAAAGAGCCTGGATTGCTGCTTTTTCCATGTTGAGCTTTGAAAAGTCGTCTCTGAATAATAAAGCATAGTAAAACTGAATCCAGGGAATAAACAATTTTGAAAATAAAAAAGGAGATAGGATTTTTGTTGGAGTGTTAGTACCAGGGGTAGCTGTGATCTGCTCTTTCTTACCAGATGGATGTGAACTTCTCTAAGAGACAAGAAATGGAGGTAGAAAAGTCATTCTGGTCGTCGTTGTTCACAAGGTTGGTCCCTTTAGTTGCAGCTCCTGAGATCTGTCCCGTAGCTGCCAGCGGGTCAGTGTTCACGTGCCACAGAGGTGTGAAAGCTGGGCCGTGTCTTGTCCCAAAGGTATTTTCCTCAACATTCACAGTTAGACCTTTGCCTGAGGTGGCAAGAGATTAAACACTTTCCACTGGAGCTTGGACATGTCTAAAGATGCCGTGAGGTGCAAGAAGAGATGAAGCAGAGAGAATCATTAACCTCAGAGCCAGGGAATACCTGCCCGTGTTGATTTCTCCTCCCAGCATTTCGCCCCATCGCGCTCATTTCCATCTCCTTTGCATTCTCTTCCCCTTTCCTTCCGCTCTTTGCTGAGGTTGTTGTGGAGACTCCCCCTTCGTGGTCCTGTCAGCAGCACCTTCTCACTGCCCAGCTCCTCACTGTCTCTTGATTTCTACCTTTCTCTCGTTAGGAGTTCCCTATCCCACCCGCTGCCTTTCTCCCTGGCTGCTCTTCCACCTCACCCGTGACTTTTCAGGTGGCCTCCCACGGGTTTCCCTTAGGTGGTGTGGGTTGGATGAGGGGACAGTTGGATGGAGAACTGGCTGGATGGCAGAGCTCAGAGGGTGGTGATCAGTGGCGCAGGGTCCAGTTGGAGGCCTGTAGCCAGTGGTGTTCCCCAGGGGTCAGTACTGGCTCCAGTCCTGTTCAAAATATTCATCAATGACCTGGGTGAGGGGACAGAGCATCCCCACAGCACATTTGCTGGTGCCACAAAGCTGGGAGGGGTGGCTGACACACCAGAAGGCTCTGCTGCCATCCAGCAGGACCTGGCTAGGCTGGAGAGTTGGGTGGAGAGGAACCTGATGAAGTTCAACAAGGACAAGTGCAGGGTGCTGCACCTGGGGAGGAATAACCCCCTGCACCAGGACAGGTTGGGGGTGACCTGCTGGAGAGCAGCTCTGAGGAAAAGACCTGGGAGTCCTGGTGGACAACAAGTTGACCAGGTGCCAGCAATGGGCCCTTGTGGCCGAGAAGGCCAATGGCATCCTGGAGAGCATTCAAAAGAGCATGGCCAGCCGGTGGAGGGAGGTCATCCTGCCCCTTTGCTCTGCCCTGGGGATGCCACATCTGGAGCATTGGGACCAGTTCTGGGACCCCCAGTTCCAGAAGGACAGGGAACTGCTGGAGAGAGTCCAGTGGAGGCTACGAAGATGATGAGGGAGGGGAGCATCTCTCTGCTGAGGAAAGGCTGAGGGACCTGGGGCTGTTCAGCTGGAGAAGAGCAGACTGAGAGGGGCTCTCATCGATGCTGAGCAATAGCTAAAGGGTGGGTGGCAAGAGGATGGGGCCAGGCTCTTCTTGGTGGTGCCCGGGGACAGGACAAGGGGCAACGGGCATGAAATGGGACACGGGAAATTCTATCACAACATGAGGAACAACTTCTTTCCTGTGAGGGTGGCAGAGCCCTGGAAGAGGCTGCCCAGAGAGGGTGTGGGGTCTCCTTCTCTGGAGACATTCCAAACCCACCTGGATGCTTCCCTGTCCAACCTGCTCTGGGTGACCCTGTGTTGGGTTGGACTAGCTGATCTCCAGAGGTCCCTTCCAACCCCCACCATCGTGTGGTTCTGTGATTCCCGCTCCTGCCGGAACATGAAGACAGCGGGATTCACCCACGTGCACTTTTCTGTATCCCACATGAGATGATATCCTGGCCCTCCAGAAGGAGGAGTTCTGCTCACCAGCACCAGAGAAGATGCTTTGGGCCACATCTGCTGTGAACATCCTCGGCTGGTCCCTGGCCATGGCAGCCCCTGCTGCAGAGACAGCATTCCTTGTTGGGCAGATGCTGTCTCCCCACACCAGTTGCTGCCGGCCCCTTGCAGAACACCCCACCACCGCGTTTTAGGAGGCGTCCCACCTTCATCTTCCCGCCTGCTGGTCCTGCAGACCCAGAGTGCTGTGGTCTCTCGTCCCGGGGGCACCTCTGTGCTCTTGGCTTCTGTTCCAAAGAGCAGCAGTGAGTGATCTGCCTGTGCCCACCAACATCCCCCTGTGCTGACGTCACCCCATGAGAAACAGCAGAGCATCACCGGAGGAGTTACCTGAGCCCTGCCTTACCCTCAGATGACTTCTCCATGTGCCTTTCCTTCACCATCTTCCTCCGATCAGCTGTGCTGCATGGCTGTAATTTTTTAAAAAAAAAAAAACTTGACATCCTTAGGCCGAGGCACAAACACTTCAGGGAGTACAGACTTCCCAGCCGAGCTGGCTAAACCTGATCTTTCCAGGCTTTGGTAACCAGTGAGGCCTTCGCTAGGAAGTGAAAAATGGTAACTCTGAAGAAGGTGTCCTGGGTTCGGCTGGGATAGAGTTGATTTTGATCCGTGCTTTGGATTTAGCATGAGGATGATGTTGGTAACACAGCGATGGTTTAGCTGTTGCTGAGCGGTGTCAAGCCCAGAAACCCCCCGCACCCCGGGCTGTGTCCCCAGCCCCGTGGCCAGCAGGGCCGGGGGGGTTCTGCCCCTCTGCTCCGCTCTGGGGAGACACCCCCCCAGTGCTGCCTCCAGGTCTGGGGCCACCAACGGCAGAAGGACATGGAGCTGTTGGAGGGGGGCCAGAGGAGGCCCCGGAGATGCTGGGAGGGCTGGAGCCCCTCTGCTGGGAGGGGGGGCTGAGAGAGTTGGGGGTGTTCAGCCTGGAGAAGAGAAGGCTCCGGGGAGACCTTAGAGCCCCTTCCAGTCCCTAAAGGGGCTCCAGGAGAGATGGGGAGGGACTCTGGATCAGGGAGGGGAGCCACAGGAGGAGGGGGAAGAGTTTGACACTGAAAGAGGGGAGATGGAGCTGAGATGTGGAGAAGAACTTGTTTGGTGTGAGGGTGGTGAGAGCCTGGCCCAGGTTGCCCAGAGAAGCTGTGGCTGCCCCATCCCTGGAGGGGTTCAAGGGCAGGCTGGAGGGGGCTTGGAGCAACCTGGTGTGGTGGGAGGTGTCCCTGCCCAGGGCAGGGGGTGGCACTGGGGGGTCCCTTCCCATCCAAAGCGTTCCATGACCCAATGACATCACACTGGGAGCAGTGAGCAAAGGGCTGGGTGGTGTTCAGCTGCTGCCAGGTTAAACGAAAGGTAAGACTGAACTGGAAAGTGAAAAAAAACCCCACACTTTACCAACATCGGGCAGACACCAGTGGGCAAGGTACAAATTAAAAAACCTCTAGAAAAATGGACCTGAAGGAGTGGAGAAAGTGGAGTGAAGGGTTGGGGAGAAGAAGGCTCTGCCCCTTGGCAAACAACAAAGGACCCACATCCCTTTCTGCAGCCATGACCTGAGGAGAATTGCTTTTCTCTGGAGCTGCTAAAACCTCATGTCTTTAAAGAACAGATTCTGAGGCCACTTTTTGCCCTTCTGGTCAGAGTTTCCTCCAGGAGCAGCTGGAGCCTTGTCCGCTGAAGAGGCAGAAGAGCTGGTGTAGTGACAGCTCTTCTCAGCACAGCTCCTGTCCCGGAGTCGCTCTGCCCAGCAGTACAACCCCATGTACAATTTCACACAAATTCTTCCCTCTGTTACCCTCTGTGGAGTCACTACCCAATGGGAGAGTGAGCTGAGGTCCAGTCTGGTTCATCTGCAGAAGCAGGAACCATGGCAATCCCGGTGCAGAAGCTGGCAGACCTGGGGTGAGCTGGCCAGGGAAGCAGCCTCTCAGGCTCAGAGGGGATTCGGCGTCACCTCAGTTGTAGAATCGTAGAATGGTTTGGGTTGGAAGGGACCTTAGAGCCCTTCCAGTGCCACCCCCTGCCCTGGGCAGGGACACCTCCCACCACACCAAACAAGTTCAAAGCATTTTAAAAAAAACCCAGCTTGTGGGCTGAACTTCGACACGCAAGTTGTGCTGGATGTCACATGGAGACTCCCACTGCATAAACCACACTTTTTCCTTCTCCAGCTGCCAGTCCTAGGCTCGGCTGTGCTCAGGTGCCAGGGCAACCTGTAAGCCAGCTGTAGTGTTTTTTCTCCATCCTCCTCTCCATCGAGAGACCAGACCCATCAGTATCCACAGCAACAGTTCTCCAGGAGCTAATTCTGTGGATTTTCAGCCCAGGTGAAGAGCTCTAGAAATGCTCTTGGCCCCATCCTGCCAATTATGTGTCCAAGACCATGTGTCAGTGGAAGGTGGGAGATCACAACCGGGAAGAAAATACGCGGAATCATTCCCAGATGTGAGTTTTGAAATCTGAAGATGTGTTTTGGACACATCTTGACTGGACTCCGTTCACAACCGGAATCAGAAACTTGGGGACAGTCAGGGAGCCCTGAGTTTGTGGTGTTACACGGCAGGAAGGTGAAACTTGAGCCCAACAGAGGGGCCCTCCATCACCCACCGAGGCAACAGAGCGGTGAGGTCTCTGCCAATCTGTCCTATGGCACCAGCTGTCCCAGGCTTCGACACGGGAGTCATTTCAACCCTCAAACATGACCGAGAAATTGCCAAGAACATGGGAGATAGGATTTCTCATAACAAGTTAACAAAGGGCAAATGGAGCTGGTGAGGGGTCTGGAGCACAAGTCTTGTGAGGAGAGGCTGGGGGTGCTCAGCCTGGAGAAAAGGAGGCTGAGGGGAGACCTCGCTCTCTCCAACTCCCTGAAAGGAGGGTGTAGCCAGGGGGGGTCGGTCTCTGCTCCCAAGGAACAGGCCATGGGACAAGAGGGAACAGCCTGAAGTTGCACCAGGGGAGGTTTAGGATGGATACTGGGAAAATTTTTTACACTGAAAGGGTTGTCAAGCATCGGAACAGGCTGCCCAGGGCAGTGGTGGAGTCATCCCTGGAGGGATTTAAAAGCTGGGCAGACGTGGTGCTGAGGGACATGGGTTAGTGATGGGTTTTGTCAGTGTTGGGTTGATGGTTGGACTTGATGACCTGAAAGGTACCTTCCAACTGAGACAATTCTATGAATCTGTGACCATTATAAACTCTTCCAGTCCGGTAGCCTGCCCACAGAACAGCCTGGGATCTGCAGCTTCAGGGAAAGGCAAAAAACTGGAACAACCACAAAGGAAAATCCAGGAGTTACCACCACCACCTTGTCCACAAGAAAATTCCCAGCAAGCAACACCTTGCTGCGGGCTGAAGGCATCAGAACTGTGGATCTCAGTGACACTGCCTTTGATGTCACAGAAGAGGCACAGCACCCATCTCTAGCTCGCTTGGGACTCTGCGTACCCTGGGTATGTAACAACCTTCTCCTGGCAGGACAGAACCCTCCTCCTTGTGTGTTACGATGTGTTCTGATCTCAGGCATTGGAGGCAGAAGATACAAATTCACGAATGGCTTGAAGTCACCTCGATACAAACCGTTGCTGTAGGAAGCGGTTCTGCCCCCCGGGCCCTGGGAAGCAAATGTTCTCCGACAGGAGTTGTGCTTCAGTTGCATCACCTGACCCAACACTAACTTCTACCTTCACCCGCGGTTACCTGGCACCCAGAACTCTGAGCTCAGCTGGTTCTTTTCGAAATCACTCATGCCAACACAAGGAAACGGGCTGGAGGAAGCCCCCCAGAAGAGCACAAAACCATCTCTGTCACTGGGCAGCATTGCCTGAAAATTCACGCAATGCAATGAGGAGCACCACGGACCTTCCTCAGCTGCACCTCAGGCTGGGTGGAGGTGTCCCAGAGAAGGTTCCCATCAGCAGCCACCAAACCTGCCATTCACCCCCAAAGTCTGGTTTGTGAAAGCAAAGCCAGGAGCTGAGCCCAGCACACACCGTGCACCCAGGACTGCTCCTGGAGCTGAGACACCTTCCTCCTCGCCAGCTCTGAAGACTCCTCCCTTCCTCCCTC
>NW_015091199.1:193156-225910 GCF_001431845.1 Calidris pugnax | reverse complement strand
CCCCCCTCTCATTGCCCCCCATTACCTTTCACTGTGCCCTTTCCTGTACCCTCACTCTGTGTGGTCTCCTCAGCCCCTCCCCATGTTGTCCCCTGCACTCCCCAGGAGCAGTGGGGGTGCAGACCATCTCCCCACCTTCTTGCCCCCCTTGGACTGTCTGGGTTAGAGGTGCTGGAGCAGCTGCTGGAGCTCCTCATGCAGATCCAGTGGTTTTTTGCACCGCAGAGAGGCTGGATTCGGACCCCAGCAGCAGAAGTCCAGCAGTGGCCAAACAAGTTGGAGGGTCTTTAACAAACCCCATGGTGTCACCTGCCCCTGCTCCAAAGGGATTTTCCTTTTCCATGTCTAGAGTCCTTTGCCGTTTGCTGAGTGAATCAAACCCAGGACTGCCATAATTTTAACACCTAAAAGAAGTAGCTTTTAAGGGGACTTGTTCTTATTCTCAGTTAAATGTGTCTAAAACCAAGTCAGTCCAGAAATTGCATATTATTTTTTCTTTAGATAAAGCAGGGAGTGAAAGGTTCATTTTTTTTATTTTTAAACTTCATGGATTTTTCTACAAGAAAAAAAAGTGCAAAAAGATCCAAGCCTGAAGAAGTATGGCTGGATTTTACAGGTTCCAAAGGCTCGTCTTACTGTTTTGCTGACGGGGCTTTTGGTTTTGATATTTACCACCCTGTCTTCTCCCAAATTCCAGTATTTTTTTTGCAGGCTTTTGCTGGTTTTGGTGCAAATGCGGGTGTAGCTGACAGCACAGCCCCACAAACAGCTCTGACCATGGTGGGGACACCTCAGCCTGCCCCCTGCCACCACGTGGGACGCAGGAGACAAACCTGAATACTGAGCAAGAGGGTCAAAAGCTTCCCCGTCGCTCAAGACCAGACCCATCCTCTCCACCTCCCCTCCTGCAGGTGCAGGTTTCTGGAGTCAGCAATCGCAGAGTCCGGCCCCGTTTCTGGCCGTGCCGGTCTCTGCAGGAGGCTGGGGATCGGCATCGGAGGCAGGAAATAAAGGAGGGGTAGACCCAGGGCTTCTAGCCCAGTCCCAGGCTGGGGAACTGCTGGGAAGTGCAACCACTCCAGACAAAAAGAAACAACAGGAGCATTTTGGGCAGAAATCCAGGCGGTGCTGACGGCTAAAGGCAGGCCCTGAATTGTTCCCATGTTCCCAGCTTGCTAAAAACTTCCTGGGCAGTTTGGGCTTCCGTGGGTACCCGAGGGACCACCCCAGCTTGTATCTCCACCACTTGCCATCGTAAATCAGAGACTTGTGTGTTAGGCCCCAGCTCTACCTGCGGGTGCTGCAGGGACAGGTTCCTGCAAATCCCTCCCTCCGGCCTCGAGAGCGCAGGGAATCTCCCTCGGGTGCACGTCCTGACCACGGAGGCGACAAGAAATTTCCTGTAAGTTGTTGAGAGAGGAGGAACAAGGAAAGAAACAGGATATTTACACGTGTCATTGCACCTGCTCACACGGAGAAAGCACCTGGCACCTCCCTCCGGCAGTCGGGCTCTGCTTCCCACCCACCACTGCCCCTTGTCCCCCCCTCAGGGGCTGCCCCCCTCAGCCCCCCGCCGTGTGCCTGCTGCCCTCCCAGCACCCCCCAGGCACTGTCCCAGCTCACCCCTGCTCTCCTCACCTCTGGACAGCATCTCCTCAACGTGGCCTCTGGGAGCTCCAAGCGCAGTTCCCAGGCTGCTCCCTGCCGCTCCCACCTCCCCAAAGGACTTTTTTCAGAGAGACAACCTCCCTCCATCCCACACGCTCACCTCCTCCTCCTCCTCTCTTCATCCCCAGGTTGTGTTGTCTCCCGTTCATCCTCCATGGCTGTATGAACGGTAGTCTCCTAGGGTCAGCTGCCAGCTCTTCTGCACCGTCCCAGCACAGCCCCGCTGGGGTCTGGCCAGGGTTGGGGTTTCTGTGCTGTCCTGTTGCGTGGGACAATCCCAGCAGAGCTGCGAGCCGCCTGCTGTGGAGGAAGGAGGAACGCTGTCACCAAAAAGCATGTTGGGGTGAGACCCACTCTTTTGCTGGAGATCTCACACCCAGTTCAGAAGATGCTCTGTTGGCTCCTGGGCTCCCCGGATCCTGTCTGCAAAGACTGTCCCCTCCTTTGCTGCCGAAGCGGGACTCGATGCGTCAGGGCAAGAGCAGATTTCCCTGGGAAAAGGGAAAGTCAGTCCCTGGGACTGCAGTGCCCACCAGCCACTGGCTTCCAGCAAGCTTTTGGTGGCTCTGTCCCCAGAGCCAGCTTTGCATGTCCTGCAGGCGGGAAGATACCTGTAAAAATAACCCCAAAGCGACCAAACGGTGTGCGTGTACACGGCCATTTATTCTGTTATAGAATCATAGAATCATCTGGGTTGGAAGGGACCTTTCAGAGCATCGGGTCCAACCATCAACCTAACTGACAAAAAAACATCACTAAACCATGTCCCCCCACCCTATCTCAACCCGTCTTTTGAACACCTCCAGGGATGGTGCCTCAACCCCTTCCCTGGGCAGCCCATTCCAAGGCTTAATAACACTTGCAGTGTAAAAATTTTCCCTAATCTCCAATCTGAACCTCCCCTGGAGCAACTTGAGGCTGTTCCCTCTTGTCCCATCGCCTGTTCCTTGGGAGAAGAGACCGACCCTCCCTGGCTACACCCTCCTTTCAGGTAGAGAGCAATAAGGTCGCCCCTCAGCCTCCTTTTCTCCAGGCTGAACACCCCCAGCTCCCTCAGCCTCTCCTCATAAGACTTGTGCTCCAGACCCCTCACCAGCTCCAGTGCCCTTCTCTGGACACGCTTGAGAACCTTAATGTCTTTTTTGTGGGAAGGGCCCCAAAACTGGACACAGCCCTTGAGGTGGGGCCTCACCAGTGTCCAGTACAGGGGGACAATCACCTCTGGAGTCCTACTCACCACACTGTTCCTGACACAGGCCAGGATGCTGGTGGCCTTCTTGGCCACCTGGGCACACTGCTGGCTCCTGTTCAGCCCACAGGTCCTTTTCTGCCAGGCAGCTCCAGCCCCTCTGTCCCCAGCCTGGAGCGCTGCAGGGGGTTGGTGTGACCCAAGGGCAGGACCCGGCACTTGGCCTTGTTGAACCTCATCCCGTTGGTCTCAACCCATCCATCCAGCCTGTTTCGCTTGTTCTTATCTCAGCCCGGTCAGGTCCCCAGGGCACACGTGGTGGGCGGCCAGAGGAGATACAGCCACCCACTTCCCTTTCCACAGCCTCAGTGCCAGGGGGACTGGTGACAAAGGGCAGGAGAGTACGTGCCTGCTGGAGGACAGAGAGCAAGAGCATCCATGTGTGTGAGCGGAGGGGGCCCAGCAGGAGCCCCCCCCAGGGATCTGGGCTGAGACCTGGAAGGGCCAGACCTGGAGGGGACAGGGAGGAGCTATTCAAAGCATTTTGACCAGCACAATCAAGTAGACAACAGCTTCTTTTTGAAGAACAACTGAGTACCTGGGATGCTCCAGCCTGGGAAAGAGATGGTTGAGGTCAGAAGCCATCAGTGGTCTGGGGGGGAGGAAAGGGTGGGTGGTTCGTGTCTCTCACAGCACAAGAGCAGCTGCACCTCAAACAGCTCTGGCCTGTGATGGCTTCAAAACAAGCAAAAATGACTTCTCCACCCAAGGTGTAATCGGGGCCGTGGTGCCACAGAATGCCACGGTTGCCGAGAGTTTACAGGGGATCAAAAGAAAACTGCATACATCACAGACTGACCCACTAGCGCTTATTAAATGGATAAAAACTCTGGCACCAGAGAGGAAGGAAGAGCCCTAATGGGTTGAGGCACGCAGCCCTCAGGGCAGCCCCAGGACGGTCCGTGCTGCTGTCGGGATTTTAAACTCATCATTGCTGAAGGGTCAGGGCCAGGCAAAGGCTCTCCCAAGCTGGGCACAGGGCTGGAAAGGCTCCCGATCTCCATGTGGACTTCGTGAGGGAAGATCAGGACCCTGCACAATCTGAAGACGAGGGGGGCAATTACCAAATCCTTTGGCCAGGACACCTCCCTGGCTCCCCAGACTGTCACCTCTTTTGTCCTGCAAC
This sequence comes from Calidris pugnax, assembly GCF_001431845.1. Taxonomy (NCBI): domain Eukaryota; kingdom Metazoa; phylum Chordata; class Aves; order Charadriiformes; family Scolopacidae; genus Calidris; species Calidris pugnax. Next base: position 221,867 of record NW_015091199.1, on the reverse strand, counting down.
AAAACTGCTTTGCTGAACGAGTGAGAGACAATGCGTGCTCGGGAGCTGGAGGAAGCAGCGTGCCTGCTGCTGCAAGGTTGTACCTGGCACTTGGATGGCTCCTCACAGCACCAGAGGGTGAGCCAGTTCATGCAGCCCCATGCAACACAGAATCACAGCATCACAGAATGGTTGGGGTTGGAAGGGTCCTCTGGAGATCACCCAGTCCAACCCCCTGCCAGAGCAGGGCCACCCAGAGCAGGTCCCACAGGAACGTGTCCAGGGGTGTTTGAACATCTCCAGAGAAGGAGACTCCACCACCTCCCTGGGCAGCCTCTTCCAGGGCTCTGCCACCCTCACAGGAAAGAAATTTCTCCTCATGTTTAGGTGGAACTTCTTGCATTCAAGTTTGTGACCATTTCCCCTTGTCCTGTCACTGGGCACCACTGAAAAAAAGACCGTCCCTGTCCTCTTGACACCCTCCCTTTCAGTATTTATAGGCGTTAATGAGATCCCCCCTCAGTCTTCTCTTCTCCAGACTAAAAAGACCCAAGTCCCTCAGCCTCTCCTCATAAGAGAGATGCTCCAGTCCCCTCATCATCTCTGTAGCCTCTGCTGTCCCCTCTCCAGCAGTTCCCTGTCCTTCTGGAACTGGGGAGCCCAGAACTGGTCCCAGTGCTCCACATGGGGCCTATCACACAGCCCTCTATTTTCACCAGGGTGGGCAATAAAGCAAGCCCTGTCAGTGTGCAGGACCTCGGGGGGGGACACAGGGGGTGCACTTGCAGCTCTGGAAACACCATCTGCTGCACTTTTTTAGCCAAGGGACCAAAGCCACTTCTAACACCAGCCTGGCATCCGAGCCCCGTCCCCACGGGTGTCCCGGTGTAAAGCTGTCACTGGGCAGCCTGCCCTTTGGCTGCAGCTCCCCCGGCTTTTGCGGGGCAACAGCACATGACGCAAAAAAACCCAAGGAGTGAGCGCTGCTGCAGGGCCCAGCAGGGCTCGTTACGCCTGGAGCCTGCCCCGCTCGCCAGGAGAGGTCCTTCACCCAGCAGATACCAGGGGACGCACCGTGTTCCTGGCCTGGCTTTTGGCTGGGGACGTGCCACACACATCCGTCACCTGCTCCCAACCACCTTCAGCCTCGCACAGCTCCTGGGGTAATCCACCTCATCCGTAAGGTGTATGGAGGTGGAGGAAGGCCATGAAGATCATCAGAGGGATGGAGCACCTCTCCTATGAAGACAGGCTGAGAGACCCATAAGCTTATTCTTACCCATAAGCTCTCAACACATTCTTAATCCAACCCTGGGGCAGAACTTGGTTCCAGCTGCTCTCTCACATAAAGAGCAACTCCACCACCTCGCCTTCCGGCCTGTCTTTCCTAAAAAGCCATCAATTCCAGCCACATGAGCTCCCAGCCAGCCCTGTGACCACATGCACATCTCCAGTTCTTCCCGTTTGCTCCCCACTCTTCGTGCCTTGGGGCACAGGCATCCCAGGGAGGTGGTGGAGCGCCTGGGTTCCCCCAGAGTGGTGCACCCCCTTACCCAGCCTGCGTCTGCCCAGTCTGGCTACAAAAAACTGCAGCCAGAGCCTTCCTCCCCGTGAGGATGCTGAGAGCTGCCCCGTGCACGTGGGGGGATGGATGCCAGGGCATCAGCAGGAGTGATGCTGGCCTGGCACTCTGCAAGGGGCTAAGGGGAGGACGGCTCAGAGCTAGTCGGGGGGATGAGACTGTGCTGTTTCATGCCTGGAGCCTTTCTGGGAGCACTTGTTTGGAGCCATTTCACGCATTTCAGCTGCCGTGATGAACAACAGAGGTGGGAACTGGTGATAAAGGAACGGGTAGACCCCGTTGCAAGCTTTGCTGAAGTGGAGGTTCTCCCCTCATCCACACGGCCAGTTATCTCTCCTCAAAAGGCACTCGGGTGGGTTGATGTGATGTGCCCTCCGTAAATCCCTGGCTGTTCCCTTCTCATCCTTCAGGTGCTCGGCAGTGATTGCCCGGAAGATTTGCTCTGTCACCTTCCCTGGGACAGAGGTGACTTTGGGCAGGCTGTAGTTCACCAGGCCCTCTTTCTCGCCCAGCTCAAAGTTGTGTGTGATGTTTGCCTTCTCCCGCTCATCAGGAACCTCATGATTGCTATGAGCTTCTGAAGAGGTCAGGGAGGAGCCTTGCCCGAGCATCAGCCAGCTCCCTCAGCATCTTCAAGTGCTGCTCACACGGTCCTGTTGGCTTCTGTGTGTGCCCCAAGCTGACGTTCCTCTAGGATGGGTGATGCCTCACCGCTGCAGACTTTGCTGCTCCGACCAGAGACCTGGGAGACTTGAGGGCAAACCCCAGCAATAACAACTGAGTCAAAGGCGGCCTTGAATTCCTCAGCTGCTCAGTGTCTGTGGTCTCTAGGACCTGAGAGGTTTGAGGCCCTCACTGGCCAGCACCTTCCGGAGCTGCACAGGGTGGGGGAAGCCAGGATGAGTCACCCTCTGCTTAGAAAGAACATGCTTCTGTTTTGCCTCTGGAAAACTACTGCACTTAATATTAATTCCATCATCTCAATAAATTCTGCTCTCTTTCCTCGTTCCAGCTCAGCTCAGCCCCGCTATGACCTGACAGATACGGTGGGGCTTTCCAGAAATGCCAGCTCCGGGATGTCGAAACCTGCCGCATCCGCCCAGCACTGCCCGGGAGACCTCAGGGTCCCCCCGTGGGAGGGCTCTGGTGCTTTCTGCCAGCAGCTGGCAGCCGCCAAACCCGCTTTCGATTTCATTTTTCTCGGTGCTGGTGAGCGTGCGGCTCCACCCGTGGCAACAGGAGCCCGTATGGTGCAGGGGCTCCCAGTCTCTGCGGCGGCAGCAGCTTCTGAGAAGAGCCGTGGCTGGACCACGGAGACCATTAACAGCCGTGTGGGACAGGCAGGTGGTGGCCAGTCTCGCAGCCGGTAACCGCTCCGGTGAGTGCAGCAAGAGGAACAACGGAGGAGCAGGGGGGGCTGGCACCAATCTGGGAGCAGGGTGGCCAGCCGGGCTCCACCTTGCCTAGCCCATGTGGGCATAGGGGGCAGCCCCGAGGTGGCCCGGGCAGCACGCCAGGGAACCTCCCCAGAAGCGGCTGCACCCTGGCAGCTGGCAGAGGGAGGGACGGCTCCGCTGCGCGCTCTGGGGTGCTCAGCCAGCGCGGGATGTGCAGGATTGTCCCCCTCCTCCACTCCCCGCAGCGCTGCTGTGGGTGCTGGGGCCAATAACTGCTGCTGGTGTCCCCTCTCTGCTGCAGATGTCTCAGGAATCGTGGCGGCCGGGCCATGCCACCGCCCTGCTCATCCCCAGGCCACGGGGAGGGCGAGCGCGGGTTGCCACCTTCCTGCTGCTGGCCCTGTGTGCCACGGCGCTGTACCTGGCCGGGGAGCCCCTCCTGCCTGCCGCCCGCAGCCTTACCTTCCACTTCCTGGCCCTGGAGATCAGGGCCCTGCTCAAGGGCATCTGCTACCTGGCTGAGGAGATCTTCCACCTCCAATCCAGGTGAGCCATCTCCCGGGCTCCTGGGACCACCCTGGGGACAAGGGCAAAGCAGTCTCCGGGGGTTGTGGGGGGATCTGCTCCTTGGCTCTACCCCCACTCTGTGCCAATCCTCTGCTGTGCCCCAGCAGCACCCACTGCTCTCCATCACCCTCCTGTCTCTTCCATCCTCTTCCTCCCTCTCCTCCTTTCCCCCTCTCCTGCCTGCCCAGATCTACAGACCTCATGCTCTCCCGTCCGTAGTCACTCCCTAGAGTTCCCTTTCCCTGGGGAACACATCTCAGCCCCCAGCCTCTCCCACCACCCGGTGCTGGAGGGCACAAGGCTGTTGGAGATGGTCCTCCCTTGCTGTCCAGGGAGACATGGCATCTGCTCCCCTCTGAGACCCATGGGTGCAGCAAGAGAGCCAAGGCTTTTCCTGGCTGGGGGCACCCTGGGTGCGCTGGGCCAGGTCCCGTGGGGCTCCTCAGCTCCGCTCTGCTCGGGGAGGCCAATGGCACTGGCAGGGATGTGGGAGCACCCCCTGGCCAGTGCCCCACGGGCTGCAGATGGGGATGGCAGGTGGGTGGCCACCAGCCTGTCCCCTGTCTCTCCCACTCAGGCACCGCGGCAGCTTCTGGAGGGCGCTGAGCGCCTGCTTCTCCCTGCACTGGCACGGGCCCATGCTGCTCGTCTGCGGCTCAGCCTACGTGGCTCTTCTCCATGGAGATGAGCAGCCACTCGGCCTCCACCTCGGCCTGGCCAGCCTCTGTGAGCTCCTCGTCCTCGCTCTGGGGCTCCAGGTAAGGCACCAGCACCTCTAGCCCAGCCACCTTCGCGGGGAACACTTCAGCTGTGAGCAGCCGTGGGGACACGTGGGCTCTGCGTGCCCCCGGCCACGTACAGCCCCACGGTGGGAGAAACGCTCTCGTTAGCTCAGCTCAGAGGAGCTCATCTCCTCGGCCCCATGCTGCCACGAGCTGATCTGATCTCCTCGGCCCCATGCTGCAGCGGGAGGGACAGGCTGCCTTTTAATGAGCACAGAGCCCCGGGGCGCTGGCAGCAGCCACAGCCCCGCTGACAGACAAAAAACCAGGGTATTCCAGGGTATTTTTAAATCTCTCAGTCAAGCTGGTGCTTGAGGGGAGAGACGAGCCTGTGTGGTCTCCAAAGGGTTAATTAGCCAAGCTCCAGGTACCTCTGCAGCACTGGGAGGGTTCTGCTGTCCCCCAGCAGAGCTGGAAGGGAAGAGGGGTCACAAAGGTGCTTTGGGGAGGGCAGTTGTCAGGTGCCTGTGGGGACTCAACACCCGTTTCCACCTAAATGAACACACAGAGCTGGCAGGGGCCACTGGTGGCCCTGGAAATCCCACCATCAGATGCTGGGATGTTGCTTCCCACATGCTGGAAGCACTGGGACACGCAATCCCCATGGAGGGGGCAGCCAAAGACGCCTGGCTCACCCCAGCGTCAGCCTCATCTGCAGGGGCTGTGTGGGCTACCAAGGGCTCTTGGCCCCGTGGCCCGAAGCGGTGGTGGAAGGGGGCAGCAGGGCTGCTCACTCTCCAGATCTCTTTGGAGAAGGCGGCTGTCTCCAGCCCCTGTAGAGAACCAAGAGCTGAAGAAGAGCCCAGGTGGGTGCTTTCATCACTGCCCGTCTGTCTGTCCTTCCCTCCACAGCAGCCCTCAGCGGTGGAAATGTCTGAGATGTCTGAGAGGTCCAAGCAGAATGTCGCTCATGGGCTTGCCTGGTCTTATTACGTTGGGTACCTAAAAATAGTCCTGCCACGTACGTAGCTGTTTCCCTGCATTATCCTGCCTACGGATAGAAATAGCTCCTAATAATGATCCTCCCACTTTTACAGTGTTAGCAGAGAAACAGGGAGCACAGTAGAAGGCAGCTGTACTCACACCAGGCACCTCTGCCCGATGCTCTCTTCCACCAGGGGTGAAAAAGGCGATGGAGGAATTCAGCAGAGCCAACCCCAACGTGCCGGCCTGCAGGGAGACTTGGAAGCTCCATATCTTGGTCCCTCTGAGCTGTGACATCTATGATGACCTGGAGAAAGCTGACAGCAACATCCAGTACCTGACAGACCTCAGCGAAACCACCCTGACTCGAGCTGGCACTAAAAAAAGGGTCTACAAGCACAGCCTCTATATGATCAGGGATGAAGACAAGGTAAAGGTGAAGTGGGGAGAGCAGTCAGCATGCATCGGCCCAAAGGTCTTCCTGGCCTCAGATCCCAGCCCAGAAGTGGCCACATGGGCAGGACAGTGTCCCCCCTTCCTATTAGGTACTCCCAGGTTTCAGCAGGTTTCTGCAGGATGGAGAGGTCCTGTCCATGCTGGCCACCTGCATCCCTTCCTCCTGCCTGCCTCCTCCAGGCCCAGCCCTTGCAGGGATGTTGGGCTCCACTTAACCCCTCCTGGAGTTGATTTAAATCTGGAAAACAGCAGAAAACTGAGCAGAAAAAAGCAGATACGGGGTCCAGAACATCATTTCCCATGGGATGAATGAATATTTCCTTTTGTTGTGAAGAGGTGCTTGAAAACTTTTCTGTGAGTTCATTATATAAATTTGACTCTCTCCCCCCAGTCACCTCCTCTGGGCTGATGAGACCTAAATCCCTCCATCTCACATCGCATTCATCTCCACCCACATCTCCAGGCAGATGGGCCTCTGCCCCTGCGCCCTCGGAGGAGGGAACCCATTGGTCCTGCTGACACAGCCGCGGACGGAGGTGTTGGCAAGAGCGCTGCTCCTCGCCTGGGTCTCCCTAACTTGCCCTTTGATGATGGCTGAGCGCTGAGCTGTGGCTTCTAAAGCTCTTTCTGCAGGGACTCCAGAGCCTCTTTCCTGGCCCTGCTCCTGGGGAAGTACAATCAGCGCCGGGTTTTTCCTGCTACGATGCTGTGTTTCATCTGCCAGTCTCCTGCTGAGTCACTCGGCACCGAGTGAGCTCCAGCAGCTCTGCAGCCTGGACCTGTCCTGACCCACTGCGCGTTGTCACTAAAATCTGTCCCTGCACTTGCTGCCCGGTGGCGGGTGAGCCCCTGCACGGTGGCGATGCCAGCTCCCATCCTTGGCACCTTCATCCGAAGGCTGGTAGCTCTTCCTGCTACACTGCCTTTACCCAGGGATCCCACCCCTCTCCCTTTCAATGCACTTCATTAAACTTCCCAGTTTGGCCAGTATAAGACTTACTGGTAACCCTGCTTCTCCCTGGAATTTTTATGGCCTTAACAAATCTCTCGTTGGTTTGCTCAGCCTCTTTCTAGCTGTGCATTCACCTTCCCAGCCTTTATCCTCCTCAGTTCTCCTACTCTCCATTACGATGCTCAGAGCTCCCCTCCTCTAGCAGAAAAGTCACCAGGAAGGTGAGGTCAGACATGGGCAAGGGGCATCTCCACGAAGGACCAAACTTCACGGGGAATATCGTTCCCCAGGCCGTGGCTTAGGAGTGCTGCCAAAGCTGGTGGCTGCACCCTGGGGTCCTGTGGGAGGGAGCCTCCTGAGCCCCCCCGACACGTGGGGCACGGCCGTACCCACCTCCCTGAGAGAAGAGTCGCTCAATGCAGGGCAGTGTCCCTGTCCCAGGGGTCCAGCGCAGGGCAGGCCACGGCGACGCAGAGGGGTCTTAAGGGCTCAGCAATAGCGTCCCCCGAGCAGCCCTTTGCCAGGTGCTCGGTCTGCCTGCCCCCACTTCTTTTTCTTCCATCCCTGCAGCTCTGGCCCTGTGTAGTGGAGTACGCCACCCCGCTGCAGTCCCTCTACGCCATGTCCCAGGATGAGTGCGCTGCCTTCAGCCGGGAGGACCGCCTGGAGCAGGCCAAGCTTTTCTACAGGACGTTGGAGGAGATCCTGAAGGGCTCCAAGGAGTGCGCGGGTACCTACCGGCTCATTGCCTACCAGGGTGAGTGAAGAAGGGAAGAGGGTAGCGATGCCCAGCACCGCGGCTCCGCTCCCCCAGCCCTGGAGTGACCTCAGATCGGGGCAAAGAAGGGGAAGGAGGCCAGGATCTATGGAGTGCTTGGCTGATATCCCCACTCACATGGGCATGGGGGTCCCTGTCTTGCTGCTTCCCTACACAGATGGACTTCTTCTTGTGGGTCTCAGAGGAGTGGGGAAGATGCTGGCAGAGCTGGACTCCATTGGAGTCCCCAGAGGCACCCACAGAACCACATAATCACAGAATGGTTGGGGGTGGAAGGGAACTTCAGAGATCCTCTAGTCCAAGCCCCTACCAGGCACCTCTGCCCGATGCTCTCTTCCACCAGGGGTGAAAAAGGCGATGGAGGAATTCAGCAGAGCCAACCCCAACGTGCCGGCCTGCAGGGAGACTTGGAAGCTCCATATCTTGGTCCCTCTGAGCTGTGACATCTATGATGACCTGGAGAAAGCTGACAGCAACATCCAGTACCTGACAGACCTCAGCGAAACCACCCTGACTCGAGCTGGCACTAAAAAAAGGGTCTACAAGCACAGCCTCTATATGATCAGGGATGAAGACAAGGTAAAGGTGAAGTGGGGAGAGCAGTCAGCATGCATCGGCCCAAAGGTCTTCCTGGCCTCAGATCCCAGCCCAGAAGTGGCCACATGGGCAGGACAGTGTCCCCCCTTCCTATTAGGTACTCCCAGGTTTCAGCAGGTTTCTGCAGGATGGAGAGGTCCTGTCCATGCTGGCCACCTGCATCCCTTCCTCCTGCCTGCCTCCTCCAGGCCCAGCCCTTGCAGGGATGTTGGGCTCCACTTAACCCCTCCTGGAGTTGATTTAAATCTGGAAAACAGCAGAAAACTGAGCAGAAAAAAGCAGATACGGGGTCCAGAACATCATTTCCCATGGGATGAATGAATATTTCCTTTTGTTGTGAAGAGGTGCTTGAAAACTTTTCTGTGAGTTCATTATATAAATTTGACTCTCTCCCCCCAGTCACCTCCTCTGGGCTGATGAGACCTAAATCCCTCCATCTCACATCGCATTCAACTCCACCCACATCTCCAGGCAGATGGGCCTCTGCCCCTGCGCCCTCGGAGGAGGGAACCCATTGGTCCTGCTGACACAGCCGCGGACGGAGGTGTTGGCAAGAGCGCTGCTCCTCGCCTGGGTCTCCCTAACTTGCCCTTTGATGATGGCTGAGCGCTGAGCTGTGGCTTCTAAAGCTCTTTCTGCAGGGACTCCAGAGCCTCTTTCCTGGCCCTGCTCCTGGGGAAGTACAATCAGCGCCGGGTTTTTCCTGCTACGATGCTGTGTTTCATCTGCCAGTCTCCTGCTGAGTCACTCGGCACCGAGTGAGCTCCAGCAGCTCTGCAGCCTGGACCTGTCCTGACCCACTGCGCGTTGTCACTAAAATCTGTCCCTGCACTTGCTGCCCGGTGGCGGGTGAGCCCCTGCACGGTGGCGATGCCAGCTCCCATCCTTGGCACCTTCATCCGAAGGCTGGTAGCTCTTCCTGCTACACTGCCTTTACCCAGGGATCCCACCCCTCTCCCTTTCAATGCACTTCATTAAACTTCCCAGTTTGGCCAGTATAAGACTTACTGGTAACCCTGCTTCTCCCTGGAATTTTTATGGCCTTAACAAATCTCTCGTTTGTTTGCTCAGCCTCTTTCTAGCTGTGCATTCACCTTCCCAGCCTTTATCCTCCTCAGTTCTCCTACTCTCCATTACGATGCTCAGAGCTCCCCTCCTCTAGCAGAAAAGTCACCGGGAAGGTGAGGTCAGACACGGGCAAGGGGCATCTCCACGAAGGACCAAACTTCACGGGGAATATCGTTCCCCAGGCCGTGGCTTAGGAGTGCTGCCAAAGCTGGTGGCTGCACCCTGGGGTCCTGTGGGAGGGAGCCTCCTGAGCCCCCCCGACACGTGGGGCACGGCCGTACCCACCTCCCTGAGAGAAGAGTCGCTCAATGCAGGGCAGTGTCCCTGTCCCAGGGGTCCAGCGCAGGGCAGGCCACGGCGACGCAGAGGGGTCTTAAGGGCTCAGCAATAGCGTCCCCCAAGCAGCCCTTTGCCAGGTGCTCGGTCTGCCTGCCCCCACTTCTTTTTCTTCCATCCCTGCAGCTCTGGCCCTGTGTAGTGGAGTACGCCACCCCGCTGCAGTCCCTCTACGCCATGTCCCAGGATGAGTGCGCTGCCTTCAGCCGGGAGGACCGCCTGGAGCAGGCCAAGCTTTTCTACAGGACGTTGGAGGAGATCCTGAAGGGCTCCAAGGAGTGCGCGGGTACCTACCGGCTCATTGCCTACCAGGGTGAGTGAAGAAGGGAAGAGGGTAGCGATGCCCAGCACCGCGGCTCCGCTCCCCCAGCCCTGGAGTGACCTCAGATCGGGGCAAAGAAGGGGAAGGAGGCCAGGATCTATGGAGTGCTTGGCTGATATCCCCACTCACATGGGCATGGGGGTCCCTGTCTTGCTGCTTCCCTACACAGATGGACTTCTTCTTGTGGGTCTCAGAGGAGTGGGGAAGATGCTGGCAGAGCTGGACTCCATTGGAGTCCCCAGAGGCACCCACAGAACCACATAATCACAGAATGGTTGGGGGTGGAAGGGAACTTCAGAGATCCTCTAGTCCAAGCCCCTGCCAGCGCAGGGTCACCCAGAGCAGTTGGACAGGGAAGCGTCCAGGCGGGTTTGGAATGACTCCAAAGAAGGAAACCCCACACCCTCTCTGGGCAGCCTCTTCCAGGGCTCTGACACTCTCACAGGAAAGACGTTTCTCCGCATGTTCAGACAGAATTTCCCATGTCCCAGTTTCCGCCCGTTGCCCCTTGTCCTGTCCCCGGGCACCACTGAGAAGAGTCTGAGCCCATCTTCCTGTCCCCTACCCTTTAGCTCTTGCTCAGCATCGATGAGAGCCCCTCAGTCTGCTCTTCTCCAGCTGAACAGCCCCAGGGCTCTCAGCCTTTCCTCAGCACAGAGATGCTCCACTCCCTCATCATCCTCACAGCCTCTCCTGTACCCTCTTTTGCACTCTGCTGTCCCCTCTCCAGCAGTTCCTCTTTTGCAACTGGGCAGCCCAAAACTGGTCCCATTGCTATAGATGTGGCCTCACTAGGGCAGAGCAAAGGGGCAGGATGACCTCACTCCACCCACTGGCCATGCTCTTTTGAATGTCCCCCAGGAGACCATTGGCCTTCTTGGCCACCAGGGCACATTGTTGCTCCTGGTCAACTTGTTGTCCACCAGGACTCCCAAGTCTTTTCCACAGAGCTGCTCTCCAGCAGATCAGCTCCTAATCTGTACTGGTGTATGGGATTGTTCCTTCCCTGGTGCAGGACCTGAGACAAGAAATCTTCTGCTGTGGCAGCAAGAAAGCTCCCTCAAGGATTAAGTACAACCAGCAAGTCTCCAGGCGAAGGAGCAGTTTCCTTCCCTGCTGGTGTTCCTGGGAAAAATGTCTGGGGCCGTCGAGCCCTCCCCAGCACTGGGACAGCTGTTGGGGTGTGCTGCCTTGGTGGCATTCTGCCTGACAGGGGACGAGCAGGAGCCGGGCTGTCTCTTCTTCCTCTTAATTTCCCTTCTCCTCGCCTCTGCCAGAGCAGCAGGGCTTGAAAACAGCTTGCTGCTTCTTGCTGAAATGAATCTCATTGTTTTTCAGAGGAAATGCAGCGCTCTCCCTGATGGGGAGAAGCATTTCTATCCAGCGAGGTTGTTCCCATCACAACAAGCACTGCTGGGAAACCACCACACAGTCCCTGTATTTAACCCTCCTTCCTGCACTTTGTGTTATATGTTCTTTCTTCTGGCATGCTGGAAGGGGGAAGTAAGAACTGTATTTTGACTTCTCAGGAAGTTCTGCATATTCTGGGGCATCTCCCAGAGACTCTGCTCTGCTCCCTGCCCAGAGCCCTGCCTCAGGCCAGACCAGCAAAGGGGGGTTTTGTCTTTCTCCTGTTGCAGAGTTGGGCGAAGCAGAGACCCACTCCTTGTCCAGAGAGATCCTCTGGCACCTGCGGGAGCAGCGTCACGAGTACGTGGTGTACGAGAAGAACCAGCCGCACAACCCGTCCACAACCCTCAACTCAACAGAGCTCGACCTCCAGATCAGTGGCTCAGACCTGCCGCAGCCTCTGCGAAGCGACGGCTTCTGAAGCAGCAGCGCTGCCCAGCCCCTCACTGCTGCCTCCCTTCCCCAAACCCCTTCCTCTGGCAGCAAGTGCTGACTGTGGCAGCGACCCCCAACCTCCTGCAGGAACTGCCCACCAAAACCTCCTGTGCCTCATGTTTACTGGGAACAGCTGACTCAAACCACAGTCCTGTGACATACTTCCCATTTTCTTTGTTGTGTGTATCTCATATATGAATATGTGGGTGGTTTTTTTCCATCTGCTTTGATTCATATCATATAAAGCATTTTCCTCTGGAGTAAGGTGCATTATCCTGAATCTTGGGCATGATGTCTGCCCTTGGACACCCTGCGGTGTTGGAAGGGGCTTTAGAAATCTCAGCCATGACCGTGTAAGTGTGCGCTGGGTCCAACCCATCCAGCGTGGCCTGGCTAATCCGATGGCCTCTGCGGGGACAGGGAGTATGCGCAGGACTTCCAGGGCACCCTCCAGCCTGATGGACCCATTGTGAAGTCACACATGAGAATCCTCACTTTGAAACCACTCAGGATGTGATGGTGGAGGAAGAGGTGGTCAGGCCTGGGGAGCTCTGACGTTTGGTGGCCCCACGGTGCGGGAAGCCTCCCTGACTTTGCTCCAGCCAGTAATTTCATGCCGAGAGCCACCTGCGGTGCCTGCTGATGCCCTTCGTGCCCACATTCCACCCAAGCACCCCACAGAAGTGTTTCTCCAGCCCCAAAGGACGTGCCAGACCCCCTGGAGCTGTGGGAAAGGGGCAGGGTGCAGTCCTGGGACAACCTGCATGGGGGTTTTTGGTGCAAGACATATGTCTGCTCAGCCCTCCATGCCTGGAGGTGAGGTACTCCCAACAGGCCCAGCAAGCCAGGCCCTCCCAGCCTACTTGGGTCCCATGTGGTCAGGCAGAAGAAGCAGGACAGAGGACAGGCGCAGCTCTGAGACAGATGATTTCTTGGCTCTGCCCTTCTAGATGCTCCTCCAGGATCTGCCTGGAGATGCCTAGGCTGAAAAAGTTGCTGTAGCCGTGCCAGCCCCAATGACGGGGCACCCCACATAAGGCCACACTTGCCTGAGAGCCCCAGCTTGTGAGGGACAGAACCTGCTCCCAAGGGACTGTCAGGGTCTGGCAAGCAGCTGAGAAATAGTCCCCATGGTGGGAAGCTGGGAAGACAGCAAAGTCTGAAAGGTGCCCCGCATGACTGGGGCCAGCCATGGGGCAGGGAAGCCAGCCAGTCCCTCAGGCAACCAAGTATGAGTGATGCAGCATGGCCAGAGCTGTGTGCCACAGGGCAGAACAGTCACCCCAGGGCTCGTTGCTTGCCAGAGATCATGGCAGAGCTTTGCTGGGGTGCAGCTTGGCAAGGCCACAGAGCAGAGGCCAGAGCTCTGCACCCACTGGCCCATGCATCAGTTTCCCCTTTTGCCAAGAGCTGAAGGAGGATCTGGCCAGCCAGTTCTGCCCTGGGAGGGAAAGGGAGACAGGAGGCAACTCAGTTGTCTCGTTACCCTCTGATGTTGCAGCACCCCTATGTGGATATCATCATAGAATCATAGAATTGCCCAGGCTGGAAGGGACCTCCAAAGGTCATCTAGTCCGACCCCCCCACAGTCAGCAGGGACACCCCCAACTAGACCAGGTTGCCCAGGGCTTCATCGAGCCTCACCTTGAATATCTCCAGGGAAGGGGCCTCAACCACCTCCCTGGGCAACCTGTTCCAGTGCTCCACAGCCCTCACAGTGAAGAACTTTCTCCTAATCTCCAATCTAAATCTGCTCCCCTCCAGCTTGAAGCCATTTCCCCTCGTCCTGTCACTGCAGCCCTTTGCAAACAGGTTCTCCCCGGCCTTCCTGTAGCCCCCTTCAGGTACTGGAAGGCTGCTATTAGGTCTCCCCAGAGCCTCCTCTTCTCCAGGCTGAACAACCCCAGCTCCCTCAGCCTGTCCTCGTAGCAGAGGTGCTCCAACCCCCTGATCATTTTAGTGGCCCTCCTCTGGACCCACTCCATCAGGTCCATATCTTTCCTATATTGGGGGCTCCAGACCTGCACACAATACTCCAGGTGAGGTCTCGCCAGAGCAGAGTAAAGCAGAAGAATCACCTCTCTGGACCTGCTGGCAATGTAGCTTTTGATGCAGCCCAGGATGTGATTGGTCCTTTTGGTCCCTCCCAACTCCCAAGGCTTTGGCAAAAGAATTGAAGCCCCTTGAGAGCTCCCATTTGCCCTCAGCCTGAACTTCCAGCACTTGGGCCCCGCCACAGTTGTGGCCACCCCCAAGGGAAGTGTGGAGTCCAGGGACTCAGAGGAGGTGACCTGGCCAAATGGCTGAGGATGGCAACGAGATTCCTGTGCCTGGTTCCCTCCTGGCTCCACTCACAGCAGGGTGACTATGCCTGGATCCAGACACAAAAGTCTTGAGATGCTGCCACCTCCATGGACACTGGTGGGTCTCCAGCTAAACCAGCCTTTCCTGCTGCTATTTTTCCAATGTGGTTTAGGGCCCCTCAAGTCCTGCCTGGACCTGGTGGCTGATGGCCTGGTGCCAGGTACGCAATCTCTTTAACAGCAGTCTCAGGCCCCTCACAGAGCCATGGCTACCCAGCAGCCTCACCATATCCCTGCCACGCGGCTCCTGCCAGCAGCACCCAGCAAGTTGTTCCTTCCAGAAGCCCAGCTTCCACTGGTCTGAGCGTGCACAGCCTGTGCGAGGGCCACAATGCACTGCAAGGGTAAAAAAAACAGCCAAGAGCACAGAGCCAACCACGGCTGCTGGGATCACGGCAGGGCACAGGGTTTCTTTGTCACTGCCAGGCCAAGGTGATAGTGTTTGGGGCTGCACAGGCTCACCCAGGACACTGGTGGGAAGGGCTGGGTGGGCACAGGCTGGGGCTGACATGACAGTGCTGCTTCAGCCTTGTTTCCTCCAAAAAAGAGCTCACTGGGCTCATCTCAGAAGCATGGCCACACCACCCAAGGTTCCCCTGTGAGTGGAAGGAGAAAAACCTGGCTGGACTCTTTTGAACAGATGGATGAAAGCTTGGATGATTACAATTTCTGCTGGGAAAAAGGCAGCCTGGAAAACCCTCGTGCTGCAGTCTGCCACCACCAGCCACCAGCAGCTCAGCCACACAAAGCCTGCAGAGCTGAGTGCTTTACAACTGCCCAAGGAGATGCAGACCAAGGCACAGAGAGCCTGTGACTCAGCTCTTTGACCACCTTTTGAAGCCTCTGGGATTCAAAAGGGCCCTGGGACCTGCTCAGGCTCCCGAGCAACAAGCCTGGGGCAGTGAGTGCCTGGACGTCCTTTCCCTCACGCAGTGCCAGTGTGGCGAGGCGCCAGGGCTGCCTGCGAGCCCTCTGAGCCCTGCAGGACAGGGCTTGCTGGCCCTCGCAGGCCGGTAGCACTCTCCTGGCCTGGAAGTAAACTTTGTGCTGAGACCTTCTGCCCACAGCGTGACCTTGAGTAAAGAGGGATCGGCTACAACTTATTCCTCTCCCACCTAAAGCCTCTCACAAAACAGCTCCAGTTCCTTCTGTCTCCCCGAACCTTCCCTTCCCAGGGTAAAGCCACTCTGACCTGGTAGCTGCCTCTCAGCAAAGCACCCCGTGTGAATAACAGGGCTCCATCTTTCATGCACGTGGGAGAACATGGTGGGAAATGCCACTCCCTGGCTCCAGCCCAGTGAGCTTACAGAGGACACGTTGGTCCTGCTGGGACTGGGAATTGGAACCCATCTCAGGATTCAGTAAAGCCTTAATCTGCAGCCTAATCTCTGGGCACTGCATCTGTGCAAAAGACAAAAACGACAGATGAAAGGGCTGTTAAGGGAGGGTTTGTGACAGCAAAAGCCACTGCAAAGAGCCAGCTCCTCTTGGCCTGCTGGTTTGCAGAGGTGTCAGGGGTCTTTGTCAAGGCCTCCGGGATGTGTCGAGTGTGTGGTGCTGCTCTGGCTGGAGAGGTGGGAGCAGGCAAGGGACCTCCTGCTCGTGGTAGGAGACATCTACCCCTGGGTGCATGGAGCAGAGTGCTGCACCCGAGGGGTCCGGCCCTGGGGCATGGGGCAGTGGGACATGGGTCCTCATCACCCACCTCCTCTTTTGGAGCAGCGTTCCCGAGGGCACAGAGCAAACACTGCTGAGATTGAAGGTAAATGCAGGGCATCAGGGCTGAACTCAGCAACATGGGAACAGCCAGAGGTGGCTGCCTGAGCAGCAAAGCCAGCACCACCGCAGTCCCTGAGGGTTTGCACCTTCAGATCCACCGGGGCACAAACACCGTCTCCGTCCTGACTCCCTGCTCCCTTCCCACATGGGCACCTCTTATCTTGCCCATCACCCAGTCAGGTTGGGCTGAGGACGGTTGATGAGCTCAGCCCACATTAGCAGAAAGACAGGCACATGCCCAAAGGAAACCTGACAGCACAACCTTGTTCTGGCAGGAACCGCGCTGCCAGCCCGAGGCTCAGCTCCTGCCACGGCTCAAGGGCAAAGCCAGGCCCAAGCAAACGGCAAGGGGAGAACCCTTCCGAGCAGAGTGAATCGCAGGCAGAGCTGAATCAGAGCAGCAGGAGAATCAAACCTCAGAAGAAGTGGAAGCTTGCTGCCCAAGCTGGCAAACAGAAGACAAACAGTTTCCCCTTGGGCTCCCCAGCAGCACAAATCAGCTCACTTTGTGCTAATTGCAGCATTCCACATCAGACCAGACCCAGGACTCCCCACCTTTTGGGGTGGCTGGAGGTGCCACAGGGCAGCAGCAGCACAGAGGCAGCCCAGCCACTGCTGGGATGCACCAGGGCAGCCCCATGCCCCACTGTGCCCACTGCCACGACAAGACAAAACCCCCAGATGTCCCTGGTCATCACACAGTGCTCGGGCCCATGTGCCATGGCTGCCAGGGGAGGCAAAAGTGTGTGAGGGGCACAGGCACAACCTCAACCTGGAGCTAAACATGGAGGGACCACCAGGGCCGTGAGGGCTGATGAGCACATTTAGGGGGCATCTTCAACCTCAGCTTCCCAAGCACAAGCTGTGGGGGACAGGAGCATGGCCCCAAGCCCAACCATCATGGAAAGGTGCCTGACACAGGGCTACTAGCCCCAGCTCTGGCTTATCCCTGGAAGAAGCATGCAGCCATGGGGATTACTCATGGAGGGGCTCAGTGCAGCAGTGAGAGGTGGCTGGCACTGCTATTGCCCTACTTCTTCCTCTCTCTGCCGCTTCTCCAGTTGGTGAGGATGTGTGGGATGAGGAGCTCTCCAGCCAGCTCTGCAGTGGGTCCCAGGCATCCAGGCCTCAAAGAGCTAAAGACCAAGCCAGTCACAGCCCACCAGCCCCACCAGCAGCAGGGTGGTCTTGCTGATCCCAACACCCGGAATGCTCCATAGGCTCAGAAGCTCTTCCCTGCCCTCAGGATGAAGGAGAGGCCTTATGGAGAGACCCACAGCTGAGCCCCAGGGAGCAGCAATGCCACACCACCTCAGCAAGGTGAGCTGAGCCGGCCCAAGGTCCTGCACCACCATCCAGCAACAACGAGGCAGGTCCAAGGGGGAGCGGGGAGGCAAGTTCACAGCCAGGGTCCGTGTGAGAAAGGCACAGAGCCAGGCCCATCACGGCTGCACCCTCCCTCCAGCCAGGGCTGAGCATGGAAGCAGCAAACACAAGGTTTCTCGCAGCTCTTCCTCATATCTTAGCTGGTTTCCCATCAGGTTTTGCCCATGCCATTTGGGTGTAAATAAGTCCATTTCCTGTTGGTTTGCAGCCTCGGAGGTAGCCAGGTCAGCATCCCTTTCTGAGGCGGACTTTGGTCTTTCCTCCTTGTGGGTGACCAGAAATCACTATTAACTGCCTGCAGTGATCCATCCATATCCATCCTGCTCCATATAGCAAGGAACAGACTTGTTTTTTAACCTCAGGGTGGCCAATAGGTGAGTTGTCTCAAAGACCCGTTGCAAAGCAGATGTTTTTACCATCAACTTAGGAAAACTGATCTTCAGTGATCCATCCATATCCATCCTGCTCCATACAGCAAGGAACAGACTTTTTTTTTAACCTCAGGGTGGCCGATAGGTGAGTTGTCTCAAAGACCCATTGCAGAGCAGGTGTTTTTACCATGAACTTAGAAAAACTGATCTTTAATTTTTCTGCAAGAGATGCAGGTGCCTGTTACAAGAGTGTCTTTACTCCTGCTCTTGTACATCTTCTCCTTTACCTGGGATGAAAAGCCTTCAGTGCAGACTGACCTGCCACTTGCATGAACTGTCTGGGACAGAGGGATGGGGAGGATGGAGGCAGAGTGCTCCCCGATTCTTGTCTTTTCACTTGGAAATGGTGAATTTAGGATTTAGTTTCATGGAGGTCGCATTCCCCTTACAGCCTAAAATCTCTCTGGACTCTGAACAGTTAATTCTCAGGAGGGATGTGTGTATTAAAGATCACTGTACTGAAGTCCTGGGAATTCTCAGAACGACTCCAGCTACATGGACCAATATTTAAAGAAGGGGATGGAGCTGAAAGTTGCCTTGTTCTTGTTAGGTTCAGGACGAGAAGTGCTTTGGAGGCTGCAGTTTGCTGAGAGCAGGGCAGCACCTCCAAGCAGCTGCCTTTCCCAGATGTCCTTTTGGATGGGTTTTTTAACTTTTACTTCTTTTGCATGCAACTCCCAGCTGATGCTGACATCTTTGTGACTCTGGGTTTAAGGAAAGTGAGTTCCTCTGCCTCTGTTTTACTGCTGGGTTTTGGGGTTGAGAGGTAAGGGTCTGTGTGACCCGCAAGAGCCCATCTCTGTAAATGACAGTAGTATCAGCCACCATCATTCAGCTCGGTGCTAAATAATTTCAAGAACAATTATTGGTAACCAAAAGATGCCCTGTGCCATCCAGATTCCTGGCTTCCAGTTTCTTTCAATGGCACAAAAAAAGTGCTGGAGCATCAGCAGAGAATCTTCCTTGCTGTTTTTTCTCCCTTGCTTTGGAAAAATAGGAATGGTCTCATCCCTCTGTTGGCAAATGTTTGCTTGGTGTGGGAGGACAGGGTTCCCTTCCACCACCATGAGCTGCTGGTCTCCAGGAAGAGGCACCAGTCTGTCATTGCTGTTTGACCCTAGCAAACCTGGTCACCCATCTGGGCTCCAGTTCATATAAAAGATAGTGATCTGTCATCTTTATTGCAGGTACCTGCTTGCTTTAACTCTCCAGTTTCCACTTTCAATGCATCATGACTGAAAATACCAAATCCCCTCAAAGAGGCAGTGGTGCAGAGCTGGAGTTCAACCTACACTACATAGGACCTGCATTTCGAGGAAGAAACTGTTGCTCGTGTGGCAGATGCTCCTGGGAAACAGAATCAGAGCAGCATCATAAGTGGCCACAGCATCCAGTTTACCATGCCTCCATGGCCCCCTACTCTGGGTGCTCTCTGTGAGAGACACAATGGTTTGGGAGTAGGAAACATCATCCACCTCTTCAGGGCAATCTTGTCGAAAATCTCATCCATTTTCTTGCTGATTTACGACACACGTTGGCATCTCTGACTTCTGCTTCTGCAGTAAGGACCACAAAATGTGGTCCTTACTGTAAATTGGTTCCTTCAGTCCAGTGACTCTTGTTGGCTGCCTTCAGCAGTGACTGTATTGAAGTCCTCTCAAACATGTCTAGGTATCAGTTCCTTTGCATCCAGCATCACTTACAGTTTGAGAGTTCATCACTATACACCATGTGGAAATGACCCTTTCTGTCTCCAGATTTAAGCCTTTGCACAGTTTCCTTAGCCCCAAGACTGCGCAGAAGTCACTGCTTCGCTCAAAGTCAGAAAAAAACTTACTGAGTCATTTAAATCCATTCAGTTTGTGGTGGGAACTGGAGTTGACCAAGTGCTGTACAAAATGCTTACGTACTTACTTATCATTATCAGCAGCTTAAGGAAAGACATGTGGCTTAGAAGGAGAAAAGATGCTGCATTCTTTGCTCGTGGCAATCCTCGCACTAGGAGAAAAGATGCTGCATTCTTTGCTCGTGCACCTACTCATGTGTGAATCCCAGCAGTTGATCCAGACTTGCTCCCTCTTGCTCTTCCCATCTTTGCTTGTGGGACCTTGTCCCCTCAAAGGCTATTCTTAGAGACTCTTCTTACAATGCTGCCAGGTAGTGACGGGGTCATGGAAAATGTGTTGAGATTTCTCATTTTTTGCTTCCATTCCTGGTAACTGCTCTCTGCTGAAGTCTTATGCCAAGTATACACCTTGGCTGTAACCTTTCTTCCTAACGGAAAAGCCGGAGTCAATTTTGACTCTTTAAAAATTTTATGCAGAGGTTTAAATATAAATATTGACATTAACAAAACGGACCTTCTAGAAGACCTGACCCACTGCAAGGCCCTCTCTGGTGCTGAGAGGCAGGATTTCTTCCCAGCTTTGTTTGTGCTCCACTCCTGGGAGCTACAAACTTATCCTGAAACTTGGGCCTGGAAGCCTTTGGGCAGAAACTTTCTGATTATTTGACAAGGTGAAATTATGGAGCCTTGCAAATGCAGGATGCTTCTGTATCTGGGGCGGGGGGCAGAAGCTGCCACAGGTAACTATTTCTGAAGTTTGTCAATAGCTAAAAAGATAGCCCAGGACCTACTTTTGTTTGTATCCTTCAAGCTGGTAATGCTTCTTGGCTGCCTTCAGCAGTGACTTTAAAAAAAGCCCCTTCAAACATGTCTAGGTATCAACTCATTTGCATCCAGCATCACTTCGGTTTTGGGTACAAACTTTTAACCATGTACTTTCTAAAGAGCAGGTGAGTTTTGTCCAGAGGAAAGAACTCTGTGCATGAAGATGCTTTACAACCAGCTTGTGCAGCAGAGGTCACTTTGTGAGGCTGAAATAAAACAAGTTTTTGGCAGAGAGGTGTGTGTGCCAGCCAGGGAGGGTGGGATCCTCCGATGGAGAGAAACACACACGTCGTCTGCTGCAGAAAAGTGCTGGTGAGGCTGTGGATGGGTACAGCACACCTTCCATGCAGGAGCAGCTGCAGGAGGGGAGCAGCCATGGCTGTTCGGTGGTGCCACGCTGCCCTCAAGTGTTGCTTTTTAGCAATATCCAAATTTCCAAAGTCAGCCTCCACTGTTACACTTTTCGTGTTTGTGCACCAAAAAAAAAAAAAAACCCCTTGCAATCACACTGATATTTTTTTTTACCTTTCAAGTTGCAAAAATACTGCTTGAAAAGTGCACTCATTTGAAGCGGCCGAGGAAAAGAGCAGGTTCACTAAGTTGATGCCTGCCTGTGGTTAAGGCTTGGGCGTCCTGCGAAGCAAGGAAAAGAGCGGCTCAGCTTCGGCTGTCGACCATGGCTGGACCCCCACATCTCTCTGATTTAATCTGGCTATTAATTAACCACCTCTGCTTTATGCTGCACCCACTACTGACTCCACAGTCCCTCTTGTTTCCTCTTCCCAGGGGCTCGGTGGGAGCAGGACAATATAGAGAGGGTACATATGAACTGAGAGCCAGCAGCCTGACGGTCCGGAAGCCTTCACAGGGCTGTCCTGATGCTTTTGCACGCTGCCTGCTTTAGCACACAGCTGTGCACTAAAATTCTGCAAATTCACGCCATTCAGTCCTTGAACCTTTAAGTCCTAGTGTAGCATCCATGGGGGTAACGTACAAGTAGAACTCAACATCCCGATTTTTAATTAAATGGTCAGCCAAGCATCTGAAACGTGCATTTCTCACAATTCCTCAGTCTTCCTTAGAGTTCCTTAGTGCCTGCTTCCCAAGCTGAAAGTGCTGCAGTTTGTGTTTCGCTGGCACCTTCAACAGAGGTGTTAGATGGAACATGGTCCCCAGCACGACTGTGCAGTACTTAAGTCTCGCAGAAACGTGTTAAAGCCCCGAGTAGGGAAGAATGGTTATTTCTGGGTGCCAGTCTGGGGCCTCAGGTGGCTCAGGGGTCCCACACAGGGTCCCTTCTTGTGGCAGCACTTTACTGAGCCAGAGAGAACTGCCAGCTCCAGCCCTGAGATTGTAACTTCAAGGTGTAAGTTTTAGGGAGTTGTTTTTGTTCTTTCCTCCTCAATTTTGTTCTTGCCTCTGGTGCTGGGCTCTGCAGTAAGAGCAGGAGCCAGCCTGCTGCTGCCATCACAGCTGAGCGTCCCCCTGGACTGGCACAAAGCTGTTGAGGGCAGGAGTCACCTGGCTAATCGTGGCTACTCGGATGCAGAGAGGACGCCCTGAGTCATCCTGAGCAAAACAGCACCAACATCTGAGCTGCTTCAGCCACAGAGGAACGAGTCTGCACAAACACACCCTGCTCATGAAAGGGAGAGGAAGAGAGGTTAATTAGGTTGGGACATGTTTTGTCTCTTTTTCCTGTGGCTGGTACTGCCCCTGGGCTGGACGCAGCCTCCTGAGGTCAGAGACCATTATCTCTGCCCTGAAACCAGCAGCAGGGAGAGCGGAGGGGGGCTGCCTCCACCCCTGACTGTTGGGAAAGGGATGGCTGGCTTGGCCCTACAGCCCAGGGCCAGGAAGAGGGCAGGAGGGACCTCAAGCTACCGGGAGAGGCCCCACAGTTGGGACCAAACACGTCCCGCCACTTGTGCCTGACACCATCCACCAGGCCCGCACCAGCGCTCCAGGGCAAGCACTGGCCACCAGACTGGGAGCAGAGATGGGACAGGGACTCAAGCCCTGAATATTTCGGTACAGATCACAATGCTGGAAGCTGCTTTCTACCCTTTTGTGCTCTACACCTCTCAAGGAACTGCACGAGTGTACATTCACCCACACACAGCTTTTCACTAACACCCTGCAAACAGCAATCCCCAGGGACCGCACACCCTCACCAGCCTGGGCTGTGGGGACAGCACACACCTCCTGGCCACCCCATGGGGTGAGTCCCTCCATCACCTGCGCTGGTGGTACAAGGACTGCACACACACCAAGAACTTTTATCAATGATATAGACAGGGAGATTAAAGGCACCATCAGCAAGTTTGCGGACGATACCAAGCTGTGTGGTGTTGTCCATACACCAGAGGGACGGGATGTCATCCAAAAGGACCTGGACAGGCTGGAGAGGTGGGCCCAGGTGAACCTCATGAGGTTCAACAAGAGCAAATGCAAGGTTCTGCACCTGGGCCGGAACAATCCTCGGTACCAATACAAACTGGGGGGTGAGGTATTGGAAAGCAGCCCTGAGGAAAGGGACTTGGGGGTGCTGGTGCTGGTGGATGAGAAGCTGGACATGAGCAGGCAGTGGGCAGCTGCAGCCCAGAAGGCCAATCCCATCCTGGGCTGCATCAAAAGAAGCGTTGCCAGCAGGTCCAGAGAGGTGATTCTGCCACTTTACTCTGCTCTGGTGAGACCTCACCTGGAGTATTGTGTGCAGGTCTGGAGCCCTCAATATAAGAAGGACATGGACCTGATTGAGCAGGTCCAGAGGATGGCCACAAGGATGATCAGGGGGATGGAGCACCTCTGCTACAAGGACAGGCTGAGGGAGCTGGGGTTGTTCAGCCTGGAGAAGAGGAGGCTCCGGGGAGACCTAATAGCAGCCTTCCAGTACCTGAAGGGAGCCTACAGGAAGGCTGGGGAGAGCCTGTTTAGAAAGGCCTGTAGTGACAGGACGAGGGGAAATGGCTTCAAGCTGGAGGGGAACAGATTTAGATTGGAGATGAGGAGAGGGTTCTTCACTGTGAGGGTGGTGGAGCACTGGAACAGGTTGCCCAGGGAGGTGGTTGAGGCCCCTTCCCTGGAGATATTCAAGGAGAGGCTCGATGAGGCCCTGGGCAACCTGGTCTAGTTGGGGGTGTCCCTGCTGACTGCAGGGGGGTCGGACTAGATGGCCTTTGGAGGTCCCTTCCGGCCTGGGCAATTCTATGTTTCTATGAACTGTCTGCCACCTTCAGCAGGTCACCTTTGGTGGCCCTTGGCTTTTCTCTGTGTCCTGGATTGAGTGACACAGGACTAACCCTAGTGTCTGAATGTGAAAATATTTACTTTATAGCCAGCCAGACTATGTTGGATTCAAGTTCTCACTGTTTTCGAGCCTTGCCAGGTGTGGGGATGAGAAGGAGCAAGACCTGGGCACTTGACCCAAGCTGCTAACAGGATTACTTCATACCATGAACGGCACTTCCAATATAAAGTAGAAAGTCTGCTGAGGAGTTTCTCTCTTCCTCGACGGTGGTAGTCCACAGAACTCCTTGCCCCAGTGCTGGGGCCCTGAGCCCTTCCCTTCCTCCTGAATCTGCAGCGCTGGCGGTGTCCCATGTTGGCTGTCCCTGGGAGTGCACAGCTTCCCACTGAGGAATGGGCTGCGTATAATTCTTATGTATTAGTATAGGGATTAATACTGGTTCTTTGGTATTATTGTTAATTATTTAGTCTTATCCTATTAAATCTATTTATATTTCAACCCTTAGGTTTCCTTGTTTTCTCCAGTTTCCCTTCCCAGGTGGGGAGGGGTCATCGGGTGATAGAAGAATTATCTAAATGACAATAAATTGTTATGGGTTTTCTCAAACCGTAACCCTCTGCTGGCCCGGAGTGCCAGGAGGCACCGCAGCGCATGCAGATAGAGAGGGGTCCCCAACCCTGTAGCTTCCTAGAGCTCCCCTTTGAGGAGGTGCTCAAGTGGTGTAAATTCCCTTTCACCTGCGAGGGGATCAAGTCAGAGCTGGTATTTATTAGAAGACCTTTAAGAAGGTCCATAGGAAGACCATTAAGCATTTGCTATTGACAGACTGAAGCTGGTAAGAACCCCAGAAAACCAGCCCCACGGTACAGCCACTGACCCACAAGCGTCATTCACACCCACTCAGGCAGCAGGAGCTGGATGCTGGCCCCAGCTGCTCCCCGAGTGCAGCGATGCTCTGACACACCACAGCCCACCGGGAAGGTGCTCACCACGTCCCTCAGAAGGGCTCTTCTCTCACCAGACGCTGTATAAAACCCCGCTGCGTGCAATGGGCCTGGCCCAGGTTACAGGATCCCCAGCTAACGCTCGCCTGTGACAGGAGCACCGTGGTGGATTCAAAACAGCTCCTGCAGATTCAAACCCACTGCCACCTCCTGTCTCTCACCAGTTCTTGGAGGAGTTTCACAGTGTGTACTTCTCCTCTCTGCCCTCCTGTTCTGTGGTAGCTATTTCTTCATCCACACCTACAGCATCTGGGCACAAACTTACACGGTGCAGCCTTTGGGACACAAGAACTGGTCCATGTTGGCCTGAAGGCATGGTACCCTGTGATGGGCACCATGTACCGACCAGCTGCCACCCGGGTCACAGAGGAACATCTTCTCCCTTTTGGGCTGGCAAGGGAGAAACAGGCATCCATTCATAAAATGTCCTCACTGCTATGAAGGACAAGCCAAGCCCTGTGTCACTATTGACGAGCAGGGCAAGCCACCAGTGTCCTGTGGCACACATCCACACTGGGGTGCCAGCCAATCCCCCATGGCATGGCTATGGGCAAACCAGCAGAGATACCCTCAGCCCAGCCCCCTGATGTCCTAGGGAAGGGACCCTGAGGGGACAGGGGCTGTAGAGAGGTGGGCTCATGCAAATTGCATGAGGTTCAACCAAGCCACGTCCTGCACCTGGGATGTGGCAACCCCAGGCACAAGTACAGGTTGGGTGGAGAATGGCTGGAGAGCAGCCCCGAGGAGAAGAACTTGGGAGTGATTGTGGACAAGAAGCTCACCATGAGCCGGCAGTGCGCGCTGGCAGCCCAGAGAGCCAACCGTGTCCTGGGCTGCATCAGGAGAAGTGTGGCCAGCAGGTCTCGGGAGGTGATTCTGCCCCTCTACTCTGCACTCATGAGACCCCACCTGGAGTACTGTGTCCAGCTCTGGAGTCCTCAACACAGAAAGGACATGGACCAGCTGGAACAGGTGCAGCGGAGGGCCATGGAGATGATCAGAGGGATGGAGCACCTCTCCTATGGAGACAGGCTGAGGGAGCTGGGATTGTTCAGCCTGGAGAAGAGAAGGCTCCGGGGAGACCTTAGAGCGGCCTTTCAATACCTGAAGGGTGCCTATAGAAGAGCTGGAGAAGGACTCTTTGCCAGGAGGTGTAATGATAGGACAAGGGGAAATGGTCTTAAATTGGAAGAAAAAAGATTCAGATTAGATCTCAGGAAGAAATTTTTTACTATGAGGGTGGTGAGACACTGGAACAGGTTGCCCAGGGGAGCTGTGGCTGCCCCATCCCTGGAGGGGTTCAAGGCCAGGCTGGATGGGGCCTTGAGCAACCTGCTCTAGTGGGAGGTGTCCCTGCCCAGGGCAGGGGGGTTGGAACTCGATGATCTTTGAGGTCCCTTCCAGCCCAAACCATTCTATGATTCTATGATTCTAAGACCTGGCAGCCTGGGGTCACAGTTGGGCTCTGCCAGCCCTGACAGCGCTTCCTTTTGCGCCCCAGCTCTGGACTCTCTCACCAGGCTGCCTTTACTGTGTTTGGGACCTTGACATGTCCCCTCTTCATGACATTCCTTCACACGTCCCCTCTTCTGGCAGCAGCCCCCATCCACAAGGTGGATCCCAGCACCTTTGGGAGGCCACAGGCAGAGGCAAACAGACCAACAAGTGACTTCTTCAGCCACAGCTCCGTATGACTTGCTGCCACGTCAGCCGATTTCCAAGCTACTCTGAAAAGCCACAGCACAAAACCTGGAAGCGTGAAGCACATGGTCAGAGGAAGACTGAGGTTTCTATCAGGGACGCCACTTACCCATCTCTTCATGCAGTGGGAGCAAGAAGATAGACAGTGACTCAGAGGCTCAGCCCAGCCTGCTCCTGTCCTCTGTCACTTACTATGCAGAGATGTGACATTCCTGCAGGGATCTCTACTCACCAGAACCATCCATGTGGGGCCAGCAAGGGAAGGCTGTTCCCACGCTGGGCTGCAGCTTGTCCTCCACCAGTAGCCCACAAATCCTCGCCACCAATACAAACTAGGGGGTGAGGTATTGGAAAGCAGCCCCGAGGAAAGGGACTTGGGGGTGCTGGTGGTCGAGAAGCTGGACATGAGCAGGCAGTGTGCAGCTGCAGCCCAGAAGGCCAATCCCATCCTGGGCTGCATCAAAAGAAGCGTTGCCAGCAGGTCCAGAGAGGGGATTCTGCCACTTTACTCTGCTCTGGTGAGACCTCACCTGGAGTATTGTGTGCAGGTCTGGAGCCCTCAATATAAGAAGGACATGGACCTGATGGAGAGGGTCCAGAGGAGGGCCACGAGGATGATCAGGGGGATGGAGCACCTCTGCTACGAGGACAGGCTGAGGGAGCTGGGGTTGTTCAGCCTGGAGAAGAGGAGGCTCCGGGGAGACCTAATAGCAGCCTTCCAGTACCTGAAGGGGGCCTACAGGAAGGCTGGGGAGAACCTGTTTAGAAAGGCCTGCAGTGACAGGACGAGGGGCAATGGCTTCAAGCTGGAGGGGAACAGATTTAGATTGGAGATGAGGAGAGGGTTCTTCACTGTGAGGGTGGTGGAGCACTGGAACAGGTTGCCCAGGGAGGTGGTTGAGGCCCCTTCCCTGGAGATATTCAAGGAGAGGCTCGATGAGGCCCTGGGCAACCTGGTCTAGTTGGGGGTGTCCCTGCTGACTGCGGGGGGGTCGGACTAGATGGCCTTTGGAGGTCCCTTCCGGCCTGGGCAATTCTATGATTCTATGATTCTATAAATCATCGTACCCCTCACAGACCCTCCTGCCCATCTGCTGCTGCCCCCTCCCCAGACAGGAACACTCAGTCTCAGGATGTGTCCATCCCACTGGGCTGTGACTGGGACCCCAAGCCCAAGGCAGAGCTTTGCCTGTGTGGGCAAAGAGGGCAGGCAGGGGAAGCAGAGGGCAGCAGTGTTTGCAGCCACTCCAACACCATGGCAGCATCTCCTGGGATAGAGACAAGGGGGCTCCTGAGTACTGAGCTCCAACAAACGCTCTGCCAAGCCCTGGTAAGCCAGATGGACACCTCCCTGCCAGGCCAGGGAGGAGGGAATGCCCCCTGTGCTGCCCAGGATGGATGTTGGGATGATCCTTGGACATTCACAACAGCAATCACCATGCAGAGGGATCTCTCTGAGAACACGGACACAGGCATATGCACCCATCTGGAGCAGGAGGTGTCCCTGCCCACGGCAGGGGGTTGGAACTAGTTGATCTTTAAGGTCTCTTCCAAGCTATACCATTCTGTGAATCCACCCTGTGCTGAAGGCCCCTGTGCCCTAGCCATCTCAAGGCAGCAATCAAACACAGGCACCCAGGAGCTGCCTTGAGGGCCAGGGGCACAGCGGGCACACCGGGCAGCCCCGCTCCCGGCCTGTCAAGGCCCTTCCCTCCCACACACACAGGCCAAACAGCTCCTCTCAGGGTCTCCTTCCCCAGCACCAGCCACCGCTCCCCAGGCCCCGGGTCCCGCTAGCAGCTGCCAGCGCTCCGCTGCAGCATCCTCCACCCCCACAGCGGGAACAGGGCCGGCCCTCAGGGGGGAGGTGACATCCCCGCCATCATGGCGGCGCCCAGCGAACCCCCGCCTCAAGATGGCGCCGGGCGGGCGGGCGGCGGGGAGGAGGCGGGAGGGGCGAGCGACGGCGTCACGTGTGCCCCCCGCGGGCCAATCAGCGGCGGGCGGCGCCTGCGCGGTGGGCGGTGCCTGCGCTAAGATGGCGGACGATAAGGTGAGCGGGGCGGGCAGGGCCCGGACGGGCCTGGCGGGGGGGGACCGGGGCTGAGGGACCCCCCCCGGGCCGGGCATCATCCTGCGTGTCTCCCCCAGGACCCGCTGCCCAAGCTGAAGGACCTCGCCTTCCTGAAGAACCAGCTGGAGAGCCTGCAGCGCCGGGTGGAGGACGAGGTGCACGCCGGTGTGGGGCAGGTGAGGCGGGTCCCCGGCCTGTGCCCTGCCCTGCCCTGCCCTGCCTGCCTCGGGGTTGACCAGGCGCCCGTTTTGAGGGTGCTTCGTTAAAAAAAAAAAAAAAATCCCCTGGGGCGGGTGCCCGGGGTGCGTTATCCGTGTAAGCCCACCCTGCCTGGTGTCTCACTCTTGGCTCTTCTCCACAGGATGGCTCCCTGCTGGCCTCACCCTTTCTCAAAGGCTTCCTGGCAGGCTACCTGGTAGCCAAACTTCGCTTCTCGTCTGTCCTGGGATTCGTGGCTGGGACCTGCG
>NW_015091199.1:160604-191960 GCF_001431845.1 Calidris pugnax | reverse complement strand
CTCGGGGTTGACCAGGCGCCCGTTTTGAGGGTGCTTCGTTAAAAAAAAAAAAAATCCCCTGGGGCGTGTGCCCGGTGTGCGTTATCCGTGTAAGCCCACCCTGCCTGGTGTCTCACTCTTGGCTCTTCTCCACAGGATGGCTCCCTGCTGGCCTCACCCTTTCTCAAAGGCTTCCTGGCAGGCTACCTGGTAGCCAAACTTCGCTTCTCGTCTGTCCTGGGATTCGTGGCTGGGACCTGCACGGGGATATACGCTGCCCAGAACTATGCTGTGCCCAATGTTGAAAAGACAATCCGGGACTATTTGAGCTCGCTGAAAAAAGGTCGGGACTAGCCAGACGTCCTTTGGCAGCGGTGACTGTAGGAACGGTACTCCTTAGTTAGCAGGCGCAGAAGATTCCTAGGGCTTTCAGAGGCGCGTCACCTGCATCGTTATTTTCCACTGGAAAAGGGCTTTACAGCACATCATTGTGAGACATCAGCGGGTCTGGTTACGGAGTGTTTATTACAGCACCGTGACAGCAGTGATCACTCCACTAACCCACGGTAGCTTGGAAGCGTTGGCGGCTGATGGTTTGCCAGCTGCCTTTTCCCCTCACCGCTCTCCCCATGCCCCTGCGGACTGAGAGGCTGCCTGTGACATGTCCTCACACTTGCTACCCGTTTGCCCTTCCACCCAGCACACGCTTTGCCCTAGGAACATGCTTTGTGTGGCTTTCTGGGGAGCCTTGTAGTTCTCTTCCTAATGAAAGACAAAACCATTCTCCTCCACTGCATCAGAAATGTAGCAGGTGACATCCTGTTTTAACCGGGCTCATTAAATTAACGGTATTTGGTCTCTTCTTGAATGTTCTAGGTTGCGAGTCTGTCTAGCCTGTCTGCACTGACAGCAGCTCGCCCTTGCTGGCTACTGCCTGAAAATGGTGATGTTTGGTAACGCTGCTGGCTCTGCAAACCGGGTGCTCCGGCGGGGGCTGTGGGGACTGATGCTGGTCCTGTCTGTAGCCATATACGGCTCTCACGCTCCCCTCCTGACCCTGTGCAAGGTGGACGGGATGATTCCCTTCAGCTCCGCGTCCGTCGTGGTTCTCGTTGAGCTGACAAAGCTGCTGTTCTCCTTCCTCTTCCTGCTGACCTGGGACCGGGAGCTGCTGGGAGTTGCTGTGTCGTGGCGCCACGTTGCCCCCTTCGCCCTCTCTGCCCTCCTCTACGCCGCCAACAACAACCTGGTGGTTCACATGCAGCTCTTCATGGATCCCAGCACCTACCAGGTCTTGAGTAACTTGAAGATCGTCAGCACCGCGCTCCTCTACAGCCTCTTCCTGCGCCAGAGACTCGGCGTGCGCAAGTGGCTGGCTCTCTTCTTGCTGGTGGCTGCTGGGGTGAGCTACAGCTGTGGTGGCCTGCAGGACCCTGGTAGCCCCTCCGTGATGCGGCTCCACATCACGCTGGTGGGCTTGTTGCTGATCTTGGTGTACTGCCTGATATCGGGCTTGTCTGCCGTCTACACAGAAGCCATCCTGAAAACCCAGGCGCTGCCCCTCAGCCTTCAGAACCTCTTCCTTTACTTCTTCGGGGTCCTGCTCAACTTGATGGGCTACTTCTGGAGCAGCGCAGAGGGCGGTTTCTTGGAGGGCTTCTCCTCCTGGGTGCTAGTGATCGTGGTCAGCCAGGCCGTGAACGGCTTGATCATGTCTGTGGTCATGAAGCACAGCAGTAATATCACCAGGCTCTTCGTGATCTCCTGCTCCATCCTGGTCAACGCCCTCCTGTCTGTCGCCCTCTTCAACCTGCAACTCACCCTCCTCTTCTTCGTTGCCGTCTCGTGCATCGGCCTCGCTGTTCACTTGTACTATGGGGTCAGGTAGCTGCTGCCTCCCTGCCCTGCCTGTGCCGGGGCTGTCTGTAGTTGTTCCTCAGGGGTGCTTAGTGCTGGGGCTGGCATTGGAAGCGAAGCGGAGCTCTGCTCCCTTCCCTGCTGTTCACAGGGAGTTGTTACTGGGGGGTGAACGCAAGACCAGCCCTGGAGGAGCTCAGCTGAGGGGGAGAGCATCCTATCCCCCTTCCCGGGGGGGAAGGAAGCTGGACCCCGTTCCAGTCCAGCTGGGGTCTGTCCCACCAGGTTCCTGCATGATCGGGTGGGTCCTGAGCACCTCGTTCATGTGACTTAATGTATTCTCAAGCTGCTTCCCCCACCTTCCCCCACCAAAGAGCCCACCCACCCGTTTTGTGCCTGTACACGCTGCTGCGGTGGTTCACTCCGCTATGCTGCGGGCTCCGCTGCACGGTCGCTGCCTTGGTCTAAGGCTGTTTCAGCTCCTGTGGATGGTGCTTTCCTGTGACAGGGGCTCACATCCATCCAAAGTGTCCAGCTGATGCCCAGCCCATGGCTTCAGGGCGGCCTGGGCGCTGCGGGAGGTGACTCCTGCTGGCCTGTGACCCCTCTGAGCACCCGGTGAGGTGAGGAAGAGGGTTTCTCCCTCTGGGTCTGTGGAGGTACCAGCCCTCTGCCTGCCTGGAGAGCCTCCTGCCACAGCCAGAGGTGTTTCTCCCACACCTCTCTGAGGTTTTTAACCATGTGCCCCAGCCCCTGGCTCAGGGCTGCCCTCCTTAAGGCCCCGTTTTCCCCTCTCGGGAGCAGTATCGGTCCGTGCGGAGCAGATGAGGAACAGGGGGATGTGGGAACCATTTCAGCTGGTCCCCAAAAGGGAGAATTTGTACCCAAACTTGTACTGGTGCTGTGGCTAGTGAGTTCCTGGCAGGCAGAAGTCGCCGCTGGCTGTGACTGAGGCTATTAAAGTTGGGGTTGAACAGCAGCATGTGTGTGTCCTCCCTGCAGGAAGGGTGCTGTTGTGTGTGGGGGAGGTTTGGGGGCCGGGGGCACATTTGAGCCTGACAACACCCATCTCAATGAAGGGGCTCACGCTTTATTCCATGTGGCAGCAGCCTGGGGACCACCAGCCCTCCCACTGTGCCCACTCCTGCGGGGCTGTGCCCGAGCCCGTGCTCCTGCAGGGTGGCAGAGCAGGGTTTTCCCGGTGGGGGCAGAGGGTGAAGTGCTCCCTCCCCCCAGCCAGGTTTCAGCAGGCAGGGTGGGAGGCTTTGCCCTCTGTTTTAGCTGGATCTGGCCTGTCCCCTGCCGTCAGGGCTGGTGGGCCGCTCCAGGGAGTGGGCACTGAGGTGGCAGGGGTCCTGCTGGGGCAGCAGGAGGTGGCTCAGGGCGTCTGTGTGGTGGCATCAGCTGAGCCCAGCCCTCTGGCCTCCCGCAGCTCCTGGTTGCGTGCGGCGAGCTCCGCCGCGTCCCGCAGCACCTCCTGCAGCAGCTCCCGGTACCACCGCTCCAGGGCCTCCCTCTGCTCCTCTGCCAGGCGCTGCTGGTCCCCAAGCACCTGAGGGAACACCTGGTGCTGCCTGGCACAGCCCGGGCAGCCTGGAGGTTTGTCCCCAGCCCTCCCTGCCCACCTGCAGCAGGCGCTGCCTGCAGGCCTGCCTCTCCTGCTGCTGGCTCTGCAGAGAGGCCTCCAGGTCCCACTCTGCCGCCTCTTGCTTCCTCTGCGCCGCCTCCAGCCTCAGGCGCAGCGTGGCCACCTCCTGCTGCCAGCGAGCTGTGTCCCACTGCAGGGGACAGGGGTGAGGGAAGGGCAGAGCCAGGGAAGGAGGAGGAGAGCCTGGAGCCCATGGTGATGGGCTCTCTCCCCGTGCTCACCTCCTGGCCTGGCACTGCCCTGTCCCCGAGCTCCGGCTGGAGGCGCAGGCAGTGCTGGGCCCGCAGCCGCTGCCTCTGTGCCCTGGCCAGGGCACGCTGGACCTCCAGGGATGGGCACGGCTGGCACTGGCTCCCGGCCTGGTGGAGAGCATGGCCGGCTTGGGCAGCCTTGGGGACTGCCAAGTGCCCCCCCAGTGCAGGGGACAGCAGGCTGTGGGTGCTGCCCCTGCCCAGGAGCGGCAGCTGGGGACCCGGTGGGCTCCCACTCACCGTGTCACCCCCAGTCAGTGGCCGTGGCTGTGGCCCTGGGCTCGGCGAGCCCTGCCCTGCGCTCACCGGGGCCGGGCTGTCCCCTGCCTGGCTGCTGTCACCGGTACCTGATCCTGGGTGCGGAGAGGGAAGGGGAACCAGCGTGATGGGGCTGAATAAAGCCATTTAAATGAGGAACTGAGGCCTCTCCTGGCCCTGCCAAAGCCACTTCCCACCGTGTAAGGACATGGTCCGTGCCCACATGTCGGCCACCCAGGAGTGGGACACCTGCCTGTCCCCACGCTCCCGACCTGCTGGCTCCAGGCTGGCACCCGTTGGGCACGTTTGGGCCCCAGGCTGCTGGCCCAGCCCTGCGTTCCCTGCGGAGATCTGGTCCTGTGGGAGCAGGAGGAGACGTCATGGGCATTCAGGGCTTCTCCTGCCACAGGGTTGTCCCTGGACACGGCTTGACCTGTGCCCACCTCAGCACAGGGCTGATGTATCTGGCTTGTCCTGAGCTCCTCAGAGGCTGCCTGCTTCTTCTCCCACCTTTGGCTCTTTATCACCTGCAAAAAGGGGCTGGGGGTCCTTGCTGGGGTGCTGAAGACCTCCAGGCATGGCCCAGCTCCAGGGACACGTCCCACTGCCACTGTGCCACCCCCCAGGCAAGCAGCCCCCAGCCCCTGCCCTCAGTGATGGACAAGGATGGAGCCCAGACCTCATCTGAACCAGGGAATCGGTGCCACCCTGGTCCCATCCGGTTGCCAGGACCGTTTCCCCACCTGCAGCTCCCGCAGGGCTCTCCGCAGCCGGGCCACAGCCATCTTCTGCTCGGGGAGGCTGGTTCCAGCCAGCAGCTCCGTCCGCAGCCCTCGGATCTCCCTCCGACGTGCTGTCAGCTCTTGCGCAGGGTCCCAGAGGGTGACCGAGATGGTCTTGGCCAGTGCCTTCACCCGCTGGGCCAGCCCCAGGGCCGCCAGGATCTCTGCTCTGGAGGTGTCTGGGCCAGCAGCAAACCCTGGGTGGGAGCCACGGGGGTCCACCAGCACAGGGACATCCCTGGCACGGGGTCAGGGCTGATGGGGACGAGGCAGAGCCGGTGTCCGGCTTCCGATGGCTGCAGGTGTCTGTCCCTGGGCAGCAGCCAGGGACCGAGTGCTGGGTGTGGGGCAGGGGAAGGGAGAAACCTGGGGGAAGGGGGACCCCAAAGCAGCGTCCCGGTCCCAGGGGCTACCTGGCAGTGTCACACACAGCAGCAGGAACGTCAGGCTGTTCCCCTCCAGCAGCCGCTCGACGACCCAGGGCAGGCACCCGGTGTCAGGCAGGGGGTGGCCGGCGGCCGGTGCCCTGCGTGTGGGGCAGGAGAGGGATGGGGCTGGGACCCTCACGCAGGAGAGCCTAGGGATGAGTTAGCCATGCCACGTCCCTGAGGGGTGGCAGCAACCCCTTGGCTCCCAGTCGGGATCTTCAGGTCCCTCCTGCTTCACCCCCGGGTGCCGAATCCCACCCCGGCCCCACAGCAGCACCAGAGGGGTGACAGAGAGGGGACCCGTCTCCCTACGTACGGCTCGGGACAGGGCCCCACAGCCCCAGGGCATGCCAGGATCCGCAGAGCTGAGCGCTGGCGCCTGCCGCCCCCCACGTCCCGCTCCACGGTGAGGGTGAAGAGGCTGCCGGCTCTGGGGGGAAGCCGCAGCGTGAGTGGGGGCTGCGGCTGTGCCCGGAGATGGCCCCGTCCTTCCCCACCCTGTGGGATATTGGCCGTATCCCTCACCCCCATGTGGCACAGCACCCATCGGCGGGGGCCGGGAGGGCACCCAGCCCCCGGGTGTAGACACCGATGGCAGCTTGGGCATCGGGGACAGCGATTTCCATCGCCTCCTCCACCACCCTGGAAGGAGAGAGAGACGAGCGAGTGAGGAGGGTCATGTCCACCCCCCCTCCTGCACGCCCAGCCCCCTGAGGGATGTCCCTGGCTGTCGTCGGGCTGGACACCCCGCCAGGGACCACGCTCAGAGTTGGGGTACCAGCCCTCCCAGGGCATTGGGGACCTACAGGCCCAGGGGCGCGATGTCCATCACGTGCAGGGCTCGGCCGTCAGGACGCAGCAGGTCCCAGGCTTCGTCGTGGGCACTGACCTGGAAGGGGGCTGTGTTAGGCATGGGGGGCAGAAAAAGAGGGGTGCTGGCACACACACCCCCGCCCCCCAGATTGCTGATGGCCATGCACAGGCTGGGGCTGGGAAGGGGGAGATCTCAGGGACACTTCCAGCTTTTCCAGCCCCGGGTCCAGGGAAGGACAGAGCCCTGGGAACTCCTGAGCCCGGTGTGGAGCTTGGCAGGTCCCATCCCAGAGCCGAAGGGCAGGACCCAGCCTGGTGGGAGGAGATGGCATCGCTCCTGTGCCAGCCTGGCACACACTGGAGGGACCTGCAGGACCGTGCCCAGCCATGCCAAGGTGTTAGAGGGCTCCCCCGTTCCCACCAAGCTGCTGGGAGATGCCCTAAGGGCAGCCCAGGCTTTCCACCCCTGGGAAGTCCTGAAAGAGGTGAGAAAACCTGGGATCTGAAGGAATCCAGCTCCCGGTCACCCTCTGGCACAGGGGAGTGGGTACCAGTACTGGGGTAGCACATCCCCCTCGGCCCAGCAGCATCCGGCCAGAGGCAGAGGGGGGACAGGACCCCCACCCCGGAGCATCCTGGCCAGCCCTGCTCCTGCCCTACCTGGACCAGGCTGACGGTTTGCAGGCTCTGGGCATCGCCCCCCACAGCCTCCAGTTCTCGGAAGACGGTGTCGATGACCTGGGGACAAGCTGGTCAAGCTGGGAGCCTTTGGCCCTTCTCACAGCCAGACCAGCAGGGCTGGGGACAGCTGGACCACCGGGGGCACAGCACTGTGCAGATGTGCTGTCACCTCTCCCTGTCACCTCTCCCCGTCACCTCTCCCCGCCATGCCCTGTGCCCTCACCTGGCAGACCATGCTCTGGAACGGCAGCCGGGTCCCAGGGCCACGGGGGGCCCACAGCAGCAGGGACACGCTGTAGCCAAGGGGGACCAGGGCCAGCTGGGGTCTTGCCAGCTCCAGGATCTTCTCCTGGTAGGAGAGATGTAGCCAGCAAAGCAAGGATGGCGTGGCACGAACAGCACGGGGCAGGTGGCCCAGCCCAGAGGGCATTGGCATGGATGGGCCAGCACAACACAGACGGTGTGGAACCCATAGCACGGCACAGGTAGTCCGGTATGGCTGGCACGGTGCAGGTGCACAGCATGGATGGCATGTCACAGTGGTCACAGCACACCGGGGAGGGCACAGCACGGGCAGTGAGGGACAGACGGCACATCCCGGCAGGGCAGCCACGTCCCAGCACACAAGAGGAAACGGTGAAGGGGTGAGAAACACCCGTGGAGCCACACACAGGACCAAGCCCCAGGTCCCCAGCACTGCCTGGGACACCTGAGGAGCTGGCGGTGGTGCCCAGTGACTCCGGGACCTCAGCTGGGTGCCCTAGCCCATGGCGTGGGCCAGCACGTCCTTGGCTCGCCCGGCTGGGGACAGGGGTGCAGAAGAAGGACTTGGTGCCCATGATACCTGTCCTGCATCCAAGCGGAAGATGCCATCAACAGTCAAGCAGCTCTCCTGGTACGAGGGAGGGAGGATGACAATGTTCAGCTTTCCCCCATCCCAGTATGACCAGTGCAGGCTAAAGGAGGGACTGGGCACACTGGGATGGAGATGGCAGGGGTGGTATGGAGGGCTTGGCACAGGCAGGGGTGGGGGGACACCTCCTCCCTTCCCCTGCTACCTGGCAACCTCCAGGGTAACCCCACAAGAGAGGGCCCCGTGGGGCTGTGGGGCAGGATCAGCCTGAGACCTCAGCACCCATCCGGACCCAGGTGGCTGGAACAGGGTCCTCTGCTCCTGCCTGGTTCCCTGGGGACCCTCGTCCCCTCCATGCCCATGTCCCCACCACTCTCACCTGGAGCTCCTTCCCAGCAAAGAGAAGCTGCAGAGGGTCTTCACTGCTGGATGCCCAGCTCTCCCCCGGCCCTGAGAACACTGAGCGTGACGTGGTGTGGGGGGGTCATCCCCCCCTGCCCCAGCTCTGCGCCCCCCTGCAGCCTGGGGACACATCCCTCAGCCCTCCTGCTATGACCACGGTGCTCAGAGCCACCAGGGTCGGGGGGCACCACTGCCCAGGCCAACCCCACCAGCATGGCCAGTGGTCCCAGTGCCACCATGGCTGTGGCTGCCACCCTCGCCCGGTTCCCTGGGGTGGGGGTTTGGGCGAAAGGCAGGTGTCCCCAGCTCTACCTGCTGCCTGGTGGAATCCCACGGCTGCTCGTACGGAGACATCCTGCTCAGCCTGTCGGGACACAGGGCGGAGGGGGAAGGAGCTGGGTTCTGCTTCAGGCCCCCGGCATCGACCCAGATCAGGATCAGCCCTGGGGAGCTGGGCAGGGTCTGGCCATGGCCATGCCACACCGAAGGCAGGGGACAGAGCCCTCCAAAGCACCCTGTGGTGTCCCCCAGAATGGCTCTCACCTCCAGTGTGTCCATGGCGAGCTCAGCACCGGCGGCTCTCGAGCTGCTGTTTGGGACAGGGCACGGGATGGAGTTACATCTAATCAGGAAGGGCATCGTGTTCTCCTGCATCATTAATGGGTGTCGGGCTCAGCTGTGTGGGCAGAGCCCAGCAGGGACAGAGTCCAGCCTGGAGGCACCATGTTCTGGAGGCTGAGTTCCCTTTGGCTAAGAAGTCAGAGGGGCTGTGGGGGGCAGGTGGGTGCTGGGACCCACTTACACCATTGGTGCGCTCCTGGCTCCAAGAGGGACATCTTTGCAAACCCGGAACAGGAGGTGGAGGGACCTTGGACTGTCATGGAGGTTTCTCTAGACACCAGAAGCAACCACAAACCACAGAGATCAGTCACATCAAAAAGCATGAAAGGAAATGCTGAAGCTGCATCCAAGCTCCCCATCCAAATGTCTGGAGGCGTGAGGGTGATGCCAGGCTGGACACAAGCCATGGTGGCACCTGGGGCTCCATCTGGAGCAGAGCTCAGGGTGGGACGTGCCTTAGGGTGCTGCGAAGGGAAAGCAAATCCTCAGGTTTGAAGACACAGGGATTTCTCCTTCCTTTTCCATCAGATGGCAGCTGCTGCTCCCCGTTCCCAGGTCCGGCCAGCAGCAGGGCTGAGCACCAGTCCCCGAGGTGCAGAAGCAGAGACCTGGTGTACACAGGTCCCCGTGGGCCAGCACGAGCAGAGCAGAGCCTTTGCTGGCACCCACCCAACCACCAACAGCGCCCGGGCGGCGCAGCTCCAGCCCTCCCCTCCAGCTCCTCGGGGCTGACACGGGCTGGTGGCACAACCCTCCACCTGCCCGTGTGCCCTCTGGCAGGCAGCAGACCCCAAGTCCATCACGGACCCACGGCTGGACCCTGTTTAGCCCCTCTCCAGCTCCAGCAGTGCATCTTTCCACACTGGTTGCCCACCCCCGGGCTGTTCCAGCCTGCGTTCGCCCACAGGGCACGTGCACGTGGGGACAAACAGGACAGAGTGAGGTGACACAGAAATTACCCAGGAAGAGAATTTAATGAGAAGGCAGGACAGGCCACGGGGATGAAGCACCAGCCGGGCAAGCGCTGCCTGCCTACGACCAGCCCCCTTCTTTCTCCTCCCCATTGTCCCATCCCTGTTCCTTCCCCACGCACCCATCATGATCCTCCCTTTGATCCTTCCCCTACTCATTCCCCCGATCCCCCTCAGAATCCCATAAGCAATTTTCTCTCTCCTATGAGACCTTTTCTAAATAACACAAAATAAACACAGGTTCTTCTTATCAGTTAAAACATTTCTGGTTGAATCTCTTCGAGGTCACACTTGAGGGGTTCATCCACCAATGCCTTGAGAGCTTGGGTCTTGGTTGCAGTCTCTGTTACCTCCCACTCGTCAGTGTTTGTGTATTGGGGGTGTCTCATTTATTCGTTTTCCTGTCTTTTGTGGTTTTTCTCTCATGCTGAAAGGCAGTTAGGCAGACAGCCTCTCAAACCAGGCATCCTCACAGCTGTGGCCCAGGTGAAGAGAGGTGGAGGATCAGCAGAGGGGCCATGTGCTGGGGGGCAACAGGGCTACAAGATGGTGGTGGGGCCCTGGAGGGGGGGGACCACCAGACCCCAATGAGGCTTGGGACATCTGAGCGCCGCCCGCAGCGGTGCAGACGGAGCTGAACTCCTCTTGTTCAGGGGAGATGACCCCATGGGGCAATGAGTGCGTATTGGGGCTGGGGGAGTTGGGGTTGGCCATAAGGAAAGCCCCTCTGGAGGGTGCAGCCCTGGGGGCAGAGCAAGGAGAGGGGCTTTGCTTGTGGGTCTCCCCCAAAATTGGATGGGCAAAGCCACAGCCACTGTGGGATAAATGCTTGGGACAGTCCTGCTCAACTGGGACTGGGGACATCGAGTGAGCCCCTCACCAGCACTTGGGGGTCCTGTGAATCTTCCCGGGGAGCTCCTGGGGCTGCTCCCCTGCGGGGAAGCGCTGGTGGGAAGGGTCACACGTCCCCTTCACACCCTGCAGCAGGGACGGAGCAGCCCGGGCCTGGACCTGACCAGCCAGACTGCCCCGGCCACCCCGAGCAGGGCCAGGGCAACGCAGATGGGGGCAATCACCGCGGCGCTGTTACACCGCAGCACCGAGACCGGCACCTCCTCCACCAGCCTGCCCTGGTAGTCAGGGGGCGAGTGACACGTGTAGTCTTGGGGCCAGCCCTGCCCAAGGTGCCCCGTGGCCGCCAGCGCCTGGAGCCCCCTGGCCCCGGAGCAGGAGCAGTTGAAGGGGTTACCAGCTGCGGACACGTCCTGCAGGTGCTTCACCTCGTCCCACAGCAGCTCTGTCATCTGGTTGTTGTCCAGGTGGAGGGTGTCCAACACGGGGTAATTCCTGATGGAGGGGACAGCCCGCAGCATGTTTTGGTTCAGGAAGAGCTTCTTCAGGGAGTGGAGGGAGATGTCTACGGCGTGGAGGTGGTTGCAGCTCACGTCCAGCACTTCTAGACCGGGAGGCAGGGGTGCGAAGACTTCATCCAAGCCAGTGTCGGACAAGTTAAAAATTCGGAGGGACGCCGGCCACTGGCAGGAGGAGGATGGGTCTGCCGTGAGCTTGTTCTGGCTGAGATCTAGGTGCTGAAGCCCGTGCAGCAGCTGCACGCTCTCACACAGGCTGTGGTAGGATCTCAGGTGGTTGTGTCGCAGACTCAGCACCTGGAGCTGAGGGAAAGCCCCGCTGCAGAAGGCGGACACCAAGCTCTCATCCCCAAGGCTGTTTTGCGCCACATCCAGGGAGCGCAGAGCTCCAAACATCTTTCCGATGCCACAGGGCAGGCTGGTGACACGGGAGGCAGTGACAGCCAGCTCCTGCAGGGTCCCCAGCCAGCCGCTCAGGTGGGAGAAGTCCTGCTGGCGGCCCGTCAGCGGGGCAGACGTCACATTGTGGAAACGCAGGGACAATATGGGCAAGTCCTGGTTGGCCATTTCCTCCCAGTTGCCTCTCCCCTCGAAAATGCAGCTTTCAAACACCAGCTCCTCCACCTTAGTGTAGGAGAAGAACTTCAGGACTCGGGCGAGGAGTATCTCAGGCACCAGGAGATCCCCCAAAATTATTTTTCTGATGACAAGGGAGTCCAGCATTTCAATGGCAGAGGGGTCCAGGTCACTGATGGGGAAGGCTACGTATTTCTCCAGC
This sequence comes from Calidris pugnax, assembly GCF_001431845.1. Classification (NCBI taxonomy): domain Eukaryota; kingdom Metazoa; phylum Chordata; class Aves; order Charadriiformes; family Scolopacidae; genus Calidris; species Calidris pugnax. The sequence continues at coordinate 180,268 of NW_015091199.1, read as the reverse complement.
TCTCCTCCCCGAAACTCCACGACGGAGGCTGCGAGGCACTGGATGATGCTGCCTATGGTTTCCTGGGAGAGGTGGTAGCACACACAGTACTCCTGAGTGCGGTTGAAGTGACACCTGCCATCTGCCTCCGCAAACCCCAGCCCCAGGAGGAGGAGGAGGACAGCCACGCTCATGGTGAGCAACCTAGAAATGAGGAGAGCAGGGGTGAAAGGCAGCACTGGTGGCAGATGAGGGGGGGCCGTTCAGACCCAGCCGGCTTGGGCAGGTTCAGCCACGGAGAGCCACCACCACGTTGCCCTCATCCCTCCTGCCCAACTGCCCTTCGCGTGGGGCCGGCGCACCCGCCTGGCTGCTGCGACGTGACTCAGGGCGAAGCTCGGATCACCGGACAAACACCCAGGCTGGACAAACACCAGCTCCTCGGCAGGGAGCTGGTGGCTCTGGTCCCACCCCACCCCAAAAGCAGGGTTTTTCGGCGAGGCTTCTCCTGAGGCAGCAGCCACCGGGCTCTGCGCTTTCCTGCCCGGGCTGCGCTTGCCGCAGGCTCCCGTTCCCAAGCCACCAGCAAACCCCACGGATCAGGAGAAACTTGCAATGCGGAGTCAGAGACAGCAAAGCCACAGCCTGACCGCAGGACGGGAGAGCCACAGCTCTGTTTGCTTCTCTGTGTGGCAGGCGCTGTAATCTGGGGCAGGAAATTGCAACAGGCAGCTTCATATTTTCCTTTCCCAGTAACCCGATTCATGACCAGCCTCCAAAGGGACAGGAGAAAATAATTCCTGGGGGTCTGTACGCGTCCCTGCCAGCGTCAGGTACCGCTTTGCTGTCCCGCTGGCAGGAAAGTCTTATCAACAGGTTGCAAAGAAGCAGCGAGCAAAGATTAACGGCTCCTGAGGATGTGCTGACTCAGCTCCGTCCGAGCACCCAGACGGGGCAGTGGTGAGGAGCCTTTGGGGGTCTCCAGCCCAGCCTCCTGCTCCGAGCAGGACTGTTGCCAGCACTAGCCCCGATCAGCCACAGCTTTTTTTCTGGCCGTGTCTCAAAAAACCTCGTCAGATGGAGCTCTCCCTACCTCTCCATGCTGTCCCTCCTGGGGAGAAGCTCTCCTCCAGCCCCGGCGGCAAGTTCCCCTCGCTGCGAGGGCAGCGCGGAGCTGGGCTGGATTTGCCCAGTGACTCACCAAACCACCTCACGCCAAAACCTTACCTTGCCCCACGGCTGTTTCCTCCAACCGCTGCCAAATCCAGGGCTGGGGTGCCCAGCTCCCTCCCGTGCCCGGTCCTGCCCTGCCTGCGGCCGGAGGACACCTCGCTGCCTGCAGGTGTCTTCCTGCAGCTCGTCCTGCCGGCGTTCCTGTCCCCGCCGGCGGGGAGCTGGTGGCAGGCTCCCGGGCACATTCGTGTCTCCTGCCGGGTGACTTCCTGAGTGGGACGGGGACAGCTGTGCCACGGGAAGCCACGCGCTGCGCCGCAGCCGCCCCAGTCACTTCTGCTTCGCCGCCCTGCAGCAAGGGGACCCTGCAGCTGCGGGCTGGGGGGGACTTTGGCCTGGGTGCCCATGCTCCTCACCTTCCCGGGGAGGATGAGGGAAGAGAGTGGCATCACGGAGCCCTAAATGCACTCCCAGGACCAGCCCCAACACACTTTTGCTTCCAGACACTCTGGGCTTGTTGTGCCTCAGAGCCCACCAGGGGCTGAGCAATGTAGAAGGACATGGGGCTGTCATACCCCATGTCCAAACCATCCCCAAATACCCATGTCCCATGTAGGATGGGAACGGGACAAATTCCCATCTGCTGTGGAATGGTGATTATTCACCCAAGGTTGGATTCCTTGGCAAGGGAGCTACTCGGCTTGGCCGAGGAACTTCCACATCACTTGCCCCGTGCTCCTCTAGCAGTTGGTGGCCGTGCCTACACCAAGACGTTAACACTCTCCATCAGCAAGTGGAGACCACCAGGCACTTGGGAAGACCTGCCAGGGATTTTTAATTCCCCAGGGATTTCTCTGCCCAGGGTGGTTTTCAGAAGGTGCTTCAGGAAGGCAACAAAGCTGCACGGCGGGAAGATGCAATTCCCAGTTTGTTGTTGTTAATGCAGCATTATGGAGAGACACCACCACTGTGACGGCAGCTGGGGCGGGGGCTGCCTGTTCCCCCGCGCTCCGCTGGTGGGACAGGTGAAGAGAAGCTCTTCTCTTGGTGATGACACCTCCTGCAGCTCGTTTCCTTGTTCCTTGTGCCTTGGGCAGTGCCCTGCGCTGCTTTGCTGCCTTGCCTTGGGCGATTCCTTGTGCAGAGGGGTTCAGCAATTCCACCATTCCTCTTTTCTGTCCTCGGGATACACCAACCTGCTGCTGCGTGTGCTGGGAAGAAGTCGCGGCCGCTTGTCCAGGTTGTCCTCGCTACTCCTTTTGGTAAGGTCAGCAGCTCTGACCGGGCCTGGTACCTTCTCATTGCTCATTCCCGGCCACCAGAGGCAAATGCCTTTCTGGGGAAAAATGAGCTGTTCTGTCTCCCCGGTGGCCAAGCACACGCCGCTTCAAAGACAAGTGGTTTTGGAGACTTTCTTCTTCCCATTGCCACTGTGGAAGACCCCAGGACACTGAGACCTGTCGTTTTACGTCTATGGTGAGCCTCTGGGCTTTTTTGGCTCCGACAAACAGGCAGCCCAGCCGTGAGCGCGGGCAGGAACCTGGCCTGAGCCCGGAGACCAGCTGGTTTGAGCCCTGCGAGGCTGTCACAGTTAGAAGAACCCACAACAATTCATTGCCGTTTAGACAATTCCATCACCCCATGGCCTATCCCCACCCGGGAAGGGGAATTGGGCAAAAATAAGGAAACACAAGGATTGAAATAGATTTAATAGGTTAAGACTAGATAATTCATAACACTAAAGAACCACTATTGATCCTGATACCAATATAAACCACCCAAGGACTGTCCCCAGCCCCTTCCCCAGCAGAAGCCGTGCCCTCCCGCAGGGACAGCCAGCGTGGGACCCTGCGAGCGCTGAGGATTCGGGAGGAAGGGAAGGGCTCGGGGCTCCGGCACCGGGGCAGGGGGTTCTCAGGATCCCAGACATCAGGGGATAGAGAGAGAACTCCTCAGCAAACGTTCTACTTTATACTGAATGTGATGTTCATGGTACAAAATAACCTTGTTGGCAGCCTGGGTTGAGTGCCCAGGTCTCGCTCCCCCTTGTCCCCGCACCCGGGGAGCTCGGAAACACCGACACCTTCAAACCCACCCCCCAGAGCTGCTGCAAAGCAAGTATTTTCACTAATTCAGCCACCAGAGTCTTCTAAAAGTGCGCTTTTCCCCCGCATTAGAAGAGATTTTACTCCTGCACGGCCCAAACCAGGGCACGAGCTGGAGGAGCTCGTCCTCAGGCTGGTCCCCGCCCGTGTCCCCGTCTCCAGGCCCTGCGCCCCGTCCGTGTCCCCGCACCCACCGGGGCCGCCCGTGCTCCCTCCCGCGGCGGGGGTGCCCCGGCAGGGCCCCGGGGAGGGCCCACCCCGCTCCTGCCGCGCCGGGGCGGCGGAGGGATGCCCGGGCCTGGGTCCCCGGGGCTCCCCGGGCCGCGGGGCCGAGCCCCCCGGGAGGACACGGCCCTGACAAGGCGGGGGTTCGTCGCGGCCACCGGGGCTTCCCCGGGCACCAGGCGGCGGAGGCCGCGCCAACCCAGCGCCGGGCCCGGCCTCCTCCCCGCCCCGGCCCGCCCTCTCCGCCTCCTCCTCCTCCTCCTTCCCGCCGCCATGTGGGGCCGGCGGCGGCGCTGGGCCGGGCCCGGCGGCGGCGGGGGCCTGGAGGAGCTGCGGGCCCGGCGGCGGGAGCGGGAGGCAGGTCCGCGCCGGGGGCGTTGTGGGCCTCCATCGCCCCGGGGTGTCGGTGCCGGGCCCTGGGGGGGTTTGTGGGCCCCCATCACGCCGGGGTGTCGGTGCCGGGCCCTGGGGGGGGGGTTGTGGGCCCCCATCACCCCGGGGTGTCGGGGCGGCGGGTGGGAGCCCCGTGGTGGCCATCTCTGCCCCGTGGTGGCCATCCCTGCCCCACACCAGGACCCAAAGAGACCCCCTGTCTGCCCACGCATCCCGGGGAGGAGAATGGCATCTGCAGGCTCCTTGCCAGCCCTGGGAAGCGTTTTACAGGCTGATTTTGTTGTTGTTTTGTTTTGTTTTGTTTTTTAATCCATGTGGCTTTTCTGCCCTGGGTTCCCTAGTTGCCAACGGTTTGGGTTTTCCAAGGTCTCCCTTGCATACGACCAGCCTTGGGTCCTTCCCAGCGTGGCCACCATGGTCCTCACCCCTCTGTCCTGCCTTCCTGCCTGGTCTCAGTGCCAGTCGCTGCCCCATGCCTCGTCCCTCCCTGGCTCACACAAGGCAGAACTGGCAGCTTCTCCTGGTTAAAAGGCTCTTTGGTGGGGTGAGAAGTGTCTTGGCCCAGGCAGGTGGTGACGGGGACCGATTCGCTCGCAGCTCTCAGGAAAGCCCGGCGGCAGGAGCAGCTGGTCAGCAAGCGTCTTCTGCGGGAGGACACTGCGGAGCAGGGGGGACAGGATGGAGCAGAGACCCTGCCAGACCCTCTGTCAGAAGATGAGGTGAGGAACATGATGTTCTCCATGGTGATGGGGGTCACTGGGGTCTTCCCAGCATGTGGAGGAGCCCGGGCGGAGGTGGGTTTGGGAGTGTTTTCTGAGTCACCACCCCAGATGGTGAGAAACAATGAGGTTCTTTGCAACCAGGGGAACTTGCATCCTGGGTTTCTTTGCCTCCAGGATTAACAGGATGAAATTCACCCATCTTTTAATTTTGTGATAGGTCCTTCAGCTCCTCAGAGGCGTGCAGAGGGGTTCAGAGGACAGGAAAGGATCACTCAGCCGCCTCCGTTGGGCTCTGCAGAACAAGGAGACTCAGCAGAAGTTTGTCAGGTCAGCCCAGGTTTGGCACTGCCTGGCTGTTATCAAGAGCACATCCAGGGTGGCCCTGTGTCCCTGTCGTTGGGTGGGTGAGCTGGTGTGTGTCCAAGGGTGGGAAGGCAGGAGGTGACACATCCTTTGGGTTCCACCAGGCTGGATGGCAGCATCCGGACGCTCATCGGGCTCTTCACCAGCAGCCTGGCCGACATGCAGATGGAGGCAGCCCGCTGTCTCCACGAGCTCTCCCACTCCAGCGACCCTGCTGTGGCCGAGGCGTGTCTGCCAGTGACCTCTTATCTCCTCACCTACCTCTCAGGACACAGTGTGGAGTTCACGGTAAGATCCATGCCTGGGTTTGCCAGGACTCTGGCAGCTGATAATGCTTTGGTAGCAGTTGGGTGTTGACCTCTTTTGGCCAGCTTTAGCCTAACATGGGTCACACAGGAGTGTTGGTGCGAAGGGGCCCTCTGGAAGCCTCCAATCCAACCTTCTTCCTCTTGGAGCAGGACTGTCCCCGGTGCTAGCCCAGGGCAACGAGGCTTTGCCTGGCCAAGTTTTGGAAATATGGAGACCCCCTTCACTGTCCCCTGTCCCAACACCAAGAGGAGTTTGGTTCCATGGTGTTTGCACCTCCTTCCAGGTGGCTTCAGGCTGCTCTTAAATTCTCCCAAGCCTCAATTCGAATAGGAAGATCCTCCTGCCGCAGCCCAGGACGCAGGGGTTTGCCCCATATGCAGTGAGTTCCTCCTCTTCAGCTCCAAGCCCTGTTTGGGGAAGCAGGGACCACAGGCTGTGGCAGTGGGACTCTGTTATCAGATGTGTGTGGTGGCCTCTTGGCACAGGCTGGGCCGGGACAGGAGGTACCTTGGTGTCTGTGTGGCGGGCAAAGCAGAAATAATGGATGCAGCTCAGTTTAGGTGTTTGGAAATATCTTGGAGAAGTGAAAGAAATGAGCAGTGGCGGGCTGGGGTGCAGGGACGGCGACTTTGTCAGCCCATCATTGTGCAACCAGCCAGGGAGGCTTTCCTCCAGGATGGAGGAGGAGCAGAGCCGGTGCAGCTCCGAGCTGTGTAGTTTGATCCGGGCCAAGGAGCCAACAGTTGGAGTAGCTCTGGGATGGCCATGTGTTCACCAGCTGCCCAGCAGCCCCCTGTGCTCCTCTGAGACCCAGATGGGATTGGGGACAGGATGGGGAGCAATCCCAGGGTGATGATGACATTTTAATGCGGCACACGGGCAGCTGCCAGGAGAATACTCTGGAATTAGAGGGGTCTCAGGGAAATGTTGTAGCAATAATTAAAAGCCTGAAAAGCCTCCAAAGTAGATCTGATCAGATCCCAACCTGAGCCAGGTAGAAGAGGGATAAATTGAAGCTGATACAGCTGGCAGTGGGGTAACTGGAGAGTCCAGCAGTATCCATCTGTGTATATCCCTCTGAAGATACATGGAACTTCTGAAGACAGCTTCTGCCCTGCTCAGGGGAAGTTCCATCTAAACATGAGGAGGAACTTCTTTACTTTGCGGGTGGCAGAGCCCTGGAACAGGCTGCCCAGAAGAGAGGTCTCCTTCTCTGGAGACATTCAAAACCCACCTGGATGTGTTCCTGTCCAACCTGCTCTGGGTGACCCTGCTCTGGCAGAGGGTTGGACTGGGTGATCTCCAGAGGTCCCTTCCCACCCCGACCATTCTCTAATTCTGTGTGCTCCAGTCCCAGGGTGCAGGGACCTTGCCAGCTGCCCAGGGTCTGGCTGGGGAGGGCAGGGGAGGTGACCTGCTCTCCTGGGTGTGTTTCAGGAGCTGTGTTTGTACACGCTGGGGAACCTGGTAGTGGAAAGTGAAGCTGTGAGGAAGCAACTTCTGCCTCAGGGCATCATTCCAGTGCTGGCATCCTGCATCCAGGTGGGTAGAACAGCTCAGACATGCTCTTCCCCTGCTCTGCCCCAGAAAGACCCCTTTTCTCATGCCCTTTAGACACTGGCTGGCAGCACGGAGTTACCAGCCTTCCTTCCACCTGTGGCCAGGGCCAGACACCCTTCTGCATGGGGTTGTTCCCTTGCAGGTGAAGGTCTTTTGTGGGCTTTTCTACACTCTGTTCTCAGGGCTCAAGTCACCGCCTTGTCCCTTTCTTCCTTTGTGTCCAGTTTTGGGCCCCCTACCATAAAAAAGACATCGAGGTGCTGGAACGGGTCCAGAGAAGGGCAACAAAGATGGTGAGGGGTCTGGAGCACAAGTCTTATGAGGAGAGGCTGAGGGAGCTGGGGGTGTTCAGCCTGGAGAAGAGGAGGCTGAGGGGAGACCTTATTGCTCTCTCCAACTCCCTGAAAGGAGGGTGTAGAGAGGCTGGAGCGGGTCCAGAGAAGGGCAACAAAGATGGTGAGGGGTCTGGAGCACAAGTCTTATGAGGAGAGGCTGAGGGAGCTGGGGGTGTTCAGCCTGGAGAAGAGGAGGCTGAGGGGAGACCTTATTGCTCTCTCCAACTCCCTGAAAGGAGGGTGTAGAGAGGTGGGGGTCGGTCTCTGCTCTCAAGTCACAGGTGACAGGACCAGAGGAAATGGCCTCAAGTTGCACCAGGGGAGGTTCAGGCTGGATATTAGGAAAAATTTCTTCACCGAAAGGGTTCTCAGCCATTGGAATGGGCTGCCCAGGGAGGTGGTTGAGGCCCCATCCCTGGAGGTGTTCAAAAGCCGGGTTGATGTAGTGCTGGGAGGTATGGTTTAGTGATGGTGTTGCTTTTTGTTTGTTGTGTGGGTGTCTATTTTTGTCAGAGTTAGGTTGACGGTTGGACAAGATGATCTTTAAGGTCCCTTCCAACCTAGAAGATGCTGTGATTCTCCAGTGGGGTCTCTCACACCCATAACTGTGGCTTGCTGATGAACAGTCCCTACTGCGGGGGGCTGCTTCTCCCCTCCCCACAGTGTGGGTCCAGCGGGCAAACGAGGCCAACACAGCGAGTGGGGCTGTCACCTGCAGGTCGGAGTGCCCACAGCGGCACCGCCGCTGCGTTTGGGCTCCTGGATCCCTACAGCTGCACCCGTGCGAATCCGGGGAGGGGGCACAGCTCAGCTTTGGTGTGGCCACGGCTTGCTCTGTCACTCCCAGTCCCCTGCTGAGCACTGCCTTCCCCAGGCACAGGGAGAATGTGCTGCTCGGCTGCTTGGTTTGGCGTTACGAGGTGGTATCGGCCTCTCACCAGCACCGCAGCGGGCACCCCAGGACCCCCCCTGGCTCTGTCAGGTGGGATTAGCTCCCTTCTCTTTGATTGCAGTCCCCCCACGAAGCTGTGCTGGAAGGTCTGGGCTACGTCCTCTCGCAGCTGCTCCAAGCCAAGGAAGCCCCCGCAGAGATCGTGCCGTGAGTCCGAGCGTCTTCACCCAGCGTCGGGACGGGCCCCGGGGCCCGGCGTGGTATTTGCATGCCAGGGACGATGACGCCTTTCCCATCCTGCTGATATTAATAGTTCAGAGCAGAATCCTGCCAGAACTGTGGAGGTTTCGTGGCAGATCAGGGCCTGACTCCCTTCCCTCTACCTCATCTGAGCAGACAGCTGTGGTATTTTGGTAAAGGACAGTGTCGAGCAGGGCAGGCTCGCAGGGAAATTCCGGCTGCATTCCTCCTGTGAAGGAAAAGATCAGCTTGACAGTCCCTGCCCCCAGTGCCAAAAATGGGATCCTGGCCAAGGTGTCCTGAGTGCCCCCAGGCCCTGCCCCCGACAGGGAGAGCTTGTGCCGGGCTTTTGGGGCACCTGAGGCTGCAGCCCTTTGGGAAGAGTCTCTTCCAGGTGTGTTTTTGGAGCATGTGGGAGGGGGAGCAGCTCCCTGCTCGGTGGCCTGGGCTGGTGTCTCCCTCTGGGTTGTCTGTCCCGCTTGTGCTCTGGGCTGTGTCTCTGTTAACTCTGCTCTTCTGCCCCCAGCTTGGTCCTGGACTCTGTTCTCCCCCAGCACATGCTCCGGCTGGTTTGCTCCGGCCTCAGGGCTGGGACAGGAGCAGCCGTGGAGTTTGCCTGGTGTCTCCACTACATCGTTTGTAGGTAAATGCGCTTTTCTCCTCGTTCTGAGTTCACCAGAGGCAGCCAAACAGAGAGGCATGAAGGCTCAGGATCCTGCAAGGGGACCTGGACTGCTTCCCCTTGGGAAAGCAATTTCCCTGCTGTCCTGGGCATTCATAGAACCATAGAATGGTTCGGGTTGGAAGGGATCCTAAAGCCCCCCCAGTGCCACCCCCTGCCCTGGGCAGGGACACCTCCCACCACACCAGGTTGCTCCAAGCCCCCTCCAACCTGCCCTTGAACCCCTCCAGGGATGGGGCAGCCACAGCTTCTCTGGGCAACCTGGGCCAGGCTCTCACCACCCTCACACCAAACAAGTTCTTCTCCACATCTCAGCTCCATCTCCCCTCTTTCAGGGTCAAACCCTTCCCCCTCCTCCTGTGGCTCCCCTCCCTGATCCAGAGTCCCTCCCCATCTCTCCTGGAGCCCCTTGAGGGACTGGAAGGGGCTCTAAGGTCTCCCTGGAGCCTTCTCTTCTCCAGGCTGAACCCCCCAACTCTCTCAGCGCCCCCTCCCAGCAGAGGGGCTCCAGCCCTCCCAGCATCTCCGTGGCTCTCCTATCTGAGCAGGGTCACTGAGATCGTTTACGGGGTGATACTGGGTGATAAACCTGAGGAGGCAGTTCCTAGTCGTCTGAAAGCCCCTCAATACCCTCCCTGTGTCTGGAGTTGTCCCTTGCACTCCCCAGGGCAAGCTCCCTGAATCCTCTTGCCTCTGGGGTTGGCCTGGTGTCACCAGCTGCTGCCCAGTCTCCTCCTGCCTTGGGGTGGCTGCTCCAGCACCATCTCTTTCAGCAGCCCCAGCAGAAAGGAACATGTGGGTACGCCAAGAAGGATCGGGCCGGTTGTTTCCAGACCCTCACAGATAATTCCAGTGGATCCATTTTCCACAGGAAATTAGTTTATACGCTCAGAAACCAGCTGCTATTCACAAATTTCCAGGCCTCGTTGTTTGGTGAGGACTGCAGCAGGTTTTCCCTCTCGGACCATCACCACGCTGTCCCTTCCCTTCGCAGCCACACGGCCAACGCCGCGCTGCTGTCGCTGGGGGCCTTCCCTGCCCTGGCCTCGCTCTTCCTCGAGATGGCTTCTGAAATCCCCCAGGAGGCTCCCGAGGGCCTGGAGCTGGTAAGTTGTGGGCTGTCCTCGGCACTGCCGCGGGGACGGGGTCTGCCTGAAGGGTGTTGGGTGTCCCACCATCTGCCTGAAGGGTGTTGGGTGTCCCACTGCCCGCCTGCAGGGTGTTGGGTGTCCCACCGTCTGCCTGAAGGGTGTTGTGTGTCCCACCACCTGAAGGGTGTTGTGTGTCCCACCACCACAGCTCGTCTGCCCGGTGCTGCGGTGCCTCAGCAACCTGCTGGCGGAGGAGATGGGCTGCCACCTCCAGGTCCAGGACGAGCGCCTGCTCATCGCCCTCTTCCTCATCCTGCAGAGCTTCCTCCCGCAGCACCCCTTCATGGCACAGGAGTGTCTCTGGCTGCTCAACAACCTGACGGGTGAGTGTCCCCCCCAGGGCTGTCACCAAAGCCAGAGCTGCTGCTGGGCCCTGCCTCGATCGCTGGCAGGTCTTGCCTAGAAACCTCCCTCAGAAACCGTGATTTTAGTGCTGGTTCCTTCCCCAGCGGACAAGCCCTTCTTCTGCTCAGCTCTGCTCTCCCTGGACCTGCTCCCGGCTCTGCTGCAGCTCCTGTCCTGTTCCCAGATGGCCAGCGTGTTGGTGAGGCCTCACCCGATGCCCTGGGTGCGGGGAGGGGAAGCACTGGGCTTTCGGGAATGTGGGTGGCACACGCATGGTGCTGGGGCTGGAGGTCAGCTGAGGGCAGTACCCACAGCTTGGCAGAAAGTCTCAGGTGGTGGCGTCACCATGTGCCTCCCCTGAAGTCACTATGTCTCTGTGTTACCCTCGACGGAGCCTGTTTGGCTCGGGAGTGAACAGTGCCTTGGGGTGGGGACGGAGAAAGCTTTTAAAATTCAAATCATACTAAAAATCAAGGTGGCTGGTGGCCATGTGGCTTTGGGGAGGCACCTGGCAGGACTTCTGGGGAGGACACGGGGAGTTCTCTCTCTCTCTGCCTGTCGGGAATCCTCTGCCCACTAACGAAGCGTTCGTTGCTCACTCCTCCGCCCAGGTCCTGACGGTTCTGTGCAATATAGCAGAGAAGGGACCACCCTACTGCCAGCAGCTGCACCAGCAGCAGGCCCTGCCCCTGCTGCTGCCCACCCTTGTCCTGCCCGACCCCCAGGTGGTGGGGCAGTGCTTGGAGCTGCTGCACCTCCTCTTCCTGCACTGCCCGGAGGTGAGACCCGGTATCAACCATGAAGTCGTAAAACCCTGGGGTTTTATGGGGATGGGGATTATTATTACTGTTCAAATGATACTGCCTTCAGACACTGCCGCGCCAGACCCCACTCCTCAGCATCCAGACTCGTGTCTGAAGGCAGGGGACACTTGTGTGATGCAGAGGGTGGAAGCCTCTTGTGTCCCTGGGGAGTTCCCTTTCACAGAATGGTTGGGGTTGGAAGGGACCTCTGGAGATCACCCACTCCAACCCCCTGCCAGAGCAGGGCCACCCAGAGCAGGTCCCACAGGAACGTGTCCAGAAGGGGTTTGAATGTCTCCAGAGAAGGAGACCCCACCACCTCCCTGGGCAGCCTCTGCCAGGGCTCTGCCACCCTCACAGGAAAGAAGTTCCTCCTTATGTTTAGGTGGAACTTCTTACATTCAAGTTTGTGCCCATTTCCTCTTGTCCTGTCCCTGGGCACCACTGAAAAAAGACCAGCCCCATCCTCCCGACACCCTCCCTTTAAGTATTTATAGGCGTTGATCAGATCCCCCAAGTCTTCTCTCCAGACTAAGAAGACCCAAGTCCAAGCCTTTCCTCAGCGGAGAGATGCTCCAGGCCCCTCATCATCTCTCTAGCCCTTTGCTGTCCCCTCTCCAGCAGTTCCCTGTCCTTCCTGAACCAGGGAGTCCAAAACTGGGCACAGTCAACTTTTCATTGACAACGACTGTCTTTTTGGCCAGGTTGCTTGAGATGGTTATTGGGGAACACTTGATTCAGTTGTGCTTAACTCTGAGCTCTGTGCACCACCAGCCAGCAAGCAGTGTGGCTGGATTTGCCTGGCTTCAGCTGGGGGAGTTCCTGCAGCCCTGTTCTCAGGACCTGCAGCGGTGGCTCTGGGCAGACACGGCCAGGATTGGCTGTGGCAGCTCCTTGGGTGGCAGCCACTCAGCTGTCCCCCCTCTCCTCTCCCACAGGCCGCTGCTGACTTCCTCGGGCAAGGTGGGCACCGAGCCCTCGAGCAGCACCAGAGCACCCCAGAGCTGCAGGCGCGGGCGCGAGCGCTGCTGGACATGCTCGGGCAGCCCCTGGGAGCCACCACCGCCTTCAGTCCCTGCCAACCCACCTTGTCTGCCTTCTCCTAGACCTTCTCCTGAGCCACCCCACCTCCCTTCCCTCTCCCTGCACTCCCAGGAGGAGGAAACAGTTTGTTCACCCTGTGCCCTGCTTCCCCAAGGGCTGTAAGCACCAAGACGCTGCTCCTTGGCAAGATATGGCTGATCCCATCCTTGTCCCCACCAGTGGGCAACCCCCTGCCTCCCCAGAGCCTGGTGCAGCGGCAGAGCCCAGCTGCAAGCCGGGCAGACGGGCTCTTGGTGCCAGGAAGGTGGGGTCCCTGCTGAGGCCGTTCCCTCCAGCATCTCCTTTCGGCTTTAAACCCAACATGTGAAGCTCAGGGTAAGCACTTTGCATTTATAAGATTGATAAGTTAAATATACACGTTTTACATTAAAGATCATCGGTCAAGCCTTGAGCACGTGCATATTTCCTGTCTGTCTTCACGCCTTGCTTTTCACAATGTTCTCCAAGGCCTTGGCCACTTCATCCACAGTGAGGTTGTTCAGCGGCACGCTCTTCTCCTTGCCGAACTCTGCAGGAAAGACAGAGGGTGAGCAGGGAAGCAGGTGCCTCCGTCCTTTTCTAGGAGGACACGAGGAGGCACTAGGACAACCTGAAGTCCTGCTTTAGGTTTCCCAAGTGCCGCTGGCATCACAGCCCGGGCTCCCATCACAGCCCTTCCGTGCACACCCTGGGGAGTCCCAGTGTGCCCAAGTTACCATTTCCACTTTCTCTTTACTCCCAGCCTTTCCCCTGGAGAGAAGCCAGCACAGCCTAACGCGCTTCCTTGCCTCTTTTTGTTAACTTTCGCTGCGCTGCAGCTGGGCAGAGGCCACGGCCGCCTCCCAGAGCGACCTGGAGGCTGTCAGTCTGCTCATGTCAAGATGCTGGCTGCTCCTGCAGCAGAACTGCTGGAAGACTTGCTGCTCCTGCAGCAGCCCCACGCGGGGTGTGTTTCCCTGGCACCGTACCGCTCCACAGGAAGGCCCTGCTGGCCCCCGTGCTCGCACTGGGGAAGTTGTGCTTAAAGAATCTCACAGAATCACAGAATCTTCTAGGTTGGAAGGGACCTTAAAGATCATCTTGTCCAACCGTCAACCTCACTGACAAAAATAGACACCCACACAACAAACAAGGAGCATCATCACTAAACCATCCCTCCCAGCACTACATCAACCCGTCTTTTGAACACCTCCAGGGATGGGGCCTCAACCCCCTCCCTGGGCAGCCCATTCCAATGCCTGATAACTCTTTCAGTGAAAAAATTTTTCCTAATATCCAGCCTGAACCTCCCCTGGTGTAACTTGAGGCCATTTCCTCTTGTCCTGTCGCCTGTGACTTGAGAGCAGAGACCGACCCCCACCTCTCTACACCCTCCTTTCAGGGAGTTGTAGAGAGCAATAAGGTCTCCCCTCAGCCTCCTCTTCTCCAGGCTGAATAACCCCAGCTTCCTCAGCCTCTCCTCATAAGACTTATTCTCCAGACCCCTCACCATTCCTCTCTGAAAGGAAGTTTCTAAATTATTTTTCTCCAGCCCAGATGGCTTTAGGAAGAAAATAAAAACTTTACAGAGGAGCTTTTCTGCCACAGGTCCCTTTTCTGTCCCTTACCTAACTCTAACCTTACTGTAAGGGCCCAAGCATCCCTCACTGTAACCCCTGACCCCCTGCCGCACACCGGCGGCTCCGGCGGCCCTTTCCAGCCGTCCCCCGGCGGGGACCCCCCACTTACCGTACCGAGCCCAGAGCTTGGGCTGCACGCCGGAGCACTCGCGGATCAGGATGGGGAAGTCGGGATTCGCCTTCTTGAGGGTCACGTAGTGCTGCTCGATGAAGTCTCTGAGGAGGGAAGGAGCAAGGGCGGACCCCTGGGGCTGAGCCCACCGGCACCGGGCAGGCCAGCGCCTCACTGCCCCCCGGCCAGCCCCGCGGGGCGGTCCCCAGCACTGCGGCCCCCATTCATCGAATCACAGAATCATAGAATTGCCCAGGCCGGAAGGGACCTCCAAAGGCCATCTAGTCCGACCCCCCCGCAGTCAGCAGGGACACCCCCAACTAGACCAGGTTGCCCAGGGCCTCGTCGAGCCTCTCCTTGAATATCTCCAGGGATGGGGCCTCAACCACCTCCCTGGGCAACCTGTTCCAGTGCTCCACCACCCTCACAGGAAAGAACTTTCTCCTCATCTCCAATCTAAATCTGTTCCCCTCCAGCTTAAAGCCGTTTCCCCTTGTCCTGTCACTGCAGGCCTTTCTAAACAGGCTCTCCCCAGCCTTCCTGTAGCCCCCTCAGGTACTGGAAGGCTGCTATTAGGTCTCCCCGGAGCCTCCTCTTCTCCAGGCTGAACAACCCCAGCTCCCTCAGCCTGTCCTCATAGCAGAGGTGCTCCATCCCCCGATCATCCTCGTGGCCCTCCTCTGGACCCTCTCCATCAGGTTCATGTCCTTCTTATATTGAGGGCTCCAGACCTGCACACAATACTCCAGGTGAGGTCTCACCAGAGCAGAGTCAAGTGGCAGAATCCCCTCTCTGGACCTGCTGGCAACGCAGCTTTTGATGCAGCCCAGGATGGGATTGGCCTTCTGGGCTGCAGCTGCCCACTGCCTGCTCCTGTCCAGCTTCTCCTCCACCAGCACCCCCAAGTCCCTTTCCTCAGCTCACCTGACGCCGCGGCTGCCGGGCGAGCGCTGGCACAGGTGGATGCGGAGCTCCCGCAGGCCGCGACCCAGCCCGCCCCCGATGCCCCTCACGGCCGCCGCCGCCATCTTCTCTCCGCTCCGGACAACAACACGGGGGCGGAGCTCCGGGGTCCGCCCAATCGCGACGCCCGTCGGTGGCGGCGTTCGCCAATCGCAGCGCACCCCGGCCAGCGGGCGACCAATGCGGGCGGGGGGCGGGCCGGCCTGCCAGCCTGCCACGGGGGGTGCTGGGAAGGGAAGCGGCGGTGCCGGGCGGCGGAGGAGCAGAGCGGGGCGCAATGCCGGAGCGCGACAGTGAGCGGGAGGGGGGGGACGTGGGGCGCTGGGGGGCTCTGGGACACCCCAGGACACCCCGGGGCAGGGGGCAGCGGGCAGCGGGCAGCCGGCCCCCGGGCGGGCGAGCGAGCGGTGCCGCGGCTGTCGGGGGAGCGGCCCGGCGGCGGGGGGCGGGTGTAGGCCCGCCCTGGGCTCGGGACAGCGTCTCCCCGGGAGGGGGCACGGGCACCCCCCGGCCTGCTGAGGGGAACAGCCCTCGGGGGGGAAGGTGACAGCCTGAGGAGTTGGGGGGGCTCTGGATTTGGGGCCGTAGGGGCGAGGAGGTGCTCGGGGGAGATGTGGGGACAAACCCGGGGAGGGGCGTCAGGCCTGGGGGGGGGCTGTGCCCTGGGGTGCGCTGTGGGGATGGACTGGGGGGCGTTTATGGGCATGAGGGGTGGCATGGGCGGTCCCAGGAGAGGAACCCGGGGCGGAGGTGTCCCTGGGTGTGGGGACACCCCGGGCGAGGCCCTGGGACACCCCCGGGAGGGACCAGGCACACTCGGGTTGGGGGGCGGCAGGGTCTGGTGGTGGGTGGTGACACCAGGAGCCCTCCATCCCCCCTGCTGACACCCCAGGGTGCCAGTGGCAGAGGAGCAGGGTGGTGGGTGGCTGGAGCAGTGCCGACAGGCTCTGAGCGCTCTCCTTCCTCCTCTCCCCCAGATGAACCGTTCTCCAACCCTCTGGCCCCTGATGGCCATGAAGTGGACGACTCACACTCCTTCCACCAGTGAGTATGGGACTGGGACGGGACTGGGCTAGGAGCATGGGACTAAAAGCTTATTCCCCCCTTGGGAGAGCGGGAGTGGTGAGTTTGGTGGATGAGTGCCCCACAGCCTGGGCTGCATCCCCAGCAGCCTGGACATCAGGGTGAGGGGGGGAAATCTGCTCTGCTCTGGGGAAACCACCCCTCCCCCCAGTGCTGCCTCCAGCTCTGGGGCCACCAACATCAGAAGGACGCAGACCTTTTGGAGCAGAGCCAGAGGAGGCCACGGAGATGCTGGGAGGGCTGGAGCCCCTCTGCTGGGAGGGGGGGGCTGAGAGAGTTGGGGGGTTCAGCCTGGAGAAGAGAAGGCTCCAGGGAGACCTTAGAGCCCCTTTCAGTCCTTCAAGGGGCTCCAGGAGAGATGGGGAGGGACTCTGGATGAGGGAGGGGAGCCCTAGGAGGAGGGGGAAGGGTTTGACCCTGCAAGAGGGGAGATGGAGCTGAGATGTGGGGAAGAACTTGTTTGGTGTGAGGATGGTGAGAGCCTGGCCCAGGTTGCCCAGAGAAGCTGTGGCTGCCCCATCCCTGGAGGGGTTCAAGGCCAGGTTGGAGGGGGCTTGGAGCAACCTGGTGTGGTGGGAGGTGTCCCTGCCCAGGGCAGGGGGTGGCACTGGATGGTCTTTAAGGTCCCTTCCAACCCAGACCACTCTGTGATTCATTCTATGATTCTCTGGCTGGTGTGGTGCAGTTTTCGGGCTCCCTCAGTGGGGACCCTGTGTTCATCTCCATCACACAGGATGTGCTGGCAAACCTTCTTCCTGCTCAGAGGTCATCAGGCTGCTGAAGCTCATGGGGAGGTGACATTTTCTGTTTCTCTTCTTCCTTGCAGATCCAAGCTGACTAATGAAGACTTCAGAAAGCTTCTCATGACCCCGCGGGCGGCGCCAACATCTGCGCCACCCTCCAAATCTCGCCACCATGAGTGAGTACGACTCTGTTTCATGGGATTGTGGGATAAATCCTGGCTGCCTTCCCCCCTGAGCTTCCCCCAGCTCTCTCCCCCTGCACTCTGCAGCAGAGTTTTTGCTAATGTGTGCAGACAGGGTCTGAGGCGGCGGCCTCGGCCTTGCTTTGTGCTCAGGTCCATGCAAGCTGTACCCATGTGTGTTAACGGGAGAAACAGGGGAGTCAGGACTGTTTTAAATCACAGAGTGAGTCTTGTAAGGCTGTTAAGACCCTTTGTGCAGGAGGCAGATTTAGGCTTTGTCATGTGAAAGTCAGTGCTTTCCCCTCCTCTCCCTGCTGACAGAGTGGACTGAGGGAGAAACGGGACTGTGCTGTTCTCGGTGCCCTGCTGTGTCTGAGGGGCTGCTCTCTCTCACTGCCCATGTTTGTCGGGCTGAATGTGCAGTTTCTCACCCTTTTCCAGGATGCCCCGGGAGTACAATGAAGATGAAGATCCAGCAGCTCGCAGAAGGAAGAAGAAAAGGTAAATTGGGAAAGCAACGCATCAGGGGTTTTCCTTCTACATTTTTATCCCTCCTGTGGAAGCAACTTCTGAGCTCTTGGGCTGCCAAAGAGGGCCCTGAGGGGCCTGGATTCTTTTGGGGCTTTGGCAGAGTGAGAAGAGCTCAGACTGAGTGACTGTCACTGCTTGTGGGAGCAGACCTGGGAGGGTGGGAGTGGGATGGGGGTGAAACTTCACCTCTGCCAGGAGCAGAGGAGGCTCTGCAGGTGTCTGGTGGAGGAGGGTAGTGGTGGGACATGTCTTGTGGGGCATATCTGGGCAGCAGGACTGCACTTGACCTTTTCCCTTTGGGAGGGAAGCCTGAGTTCAGCTTTGGAAGCCCTTGGTGCAGCAGTTTCATCTTGTCTGGTGTCCTCCAGGCATGGTGTGTCCCGTATTGCTTCAGGATGTTTTTTGGGGAAGGGGTTGGCAGCAGAATGGGCACATGTGGGGCCTTGGGGACTGTTACCTGATGGGCACGTGGAAAGTGTGAACACATAGCTCTAACACCCAGCTGTTTTTCCAACCCCAGCTATTACGCGAAGCTGCGCCAGCAGGAGATAGAGCGCGAGAGGGAGCTGGCTGAGAAGTACAGGGACCGAGCCAAGGAGAGGAGAGATGGGGTGAACAAGGACTACGAGGAGACGGAGCTCATCAGCACAACTGCCAACTACAGAGCTGTGGGGCCGACAGCAGAGGCGTACGTGAGCCTGCGGCACGGCCACATCTTGCCCGTCTGCCCCAGAGGGGCTGTCGTGTAACCAGCTCTGGTTTTGTTGCACAGGGATAAATCTGCTGCGGAGAAGAGGAGACAGTTGATCCAGGAGTCCAAGTTCTTGGGTGGTGACATGGAGCACACTCACTTGGTGAAGGGTCTGGACTTTGCGCTGTTGCAGAAGGTGAGCAGAGACATCACCACGCTGCTCCTCCTCTGTCCTCTCTGCTCCAGGGGGCAGAGGGGAGTAGTTGCCACGTACGGGTGCTTCTGTCTTGACAGTGTGGATTTCTCTTTCTGGGAGAGATTTCCAAAAGGTTGGGGAGCTGGTGGCAGTGGGCTTGCTGGTTCTGATGGGCAGCAGTGGCATGGATTGATCTGTAACGTGTGGATTTACTCTGTGTCCAGGTACGGGCTGAGATCGCCAGCAAGGAGAAGGAAGAGGAGGAAATGATGGAGAAGCCCCAGAAGGAAACTAAGTGAGTGGTTGAGGATTTTGCACTCCTGCTTGCAGCTGCCTCCCGGAGAGGAGAATGCAGAGGAGGCACACACTTACCATAATGCTTCTGTTTCTTTTCTGATTCTTTTCAGGAAAGACGAAGATCCTGAGAACAAAATTGAATTTAAGACCCGTCTGGGTAAGACTGTGTGGATGTGGCTGTTCCCCACCTCGTGTTGTGCTGTGAGTGTGGGAGAAATCCTGGAGGGTGAATGGAGGAATGAAAACCTTTAGTCATTGGAGGGGAGAGCCTGAGGTGTAATAATGTGTATCAATGATCTGGAGGAGGGGATCGAGTGCACCCTCAGTAAGTTCGCAGACGACACCAAGCTGGGTGGGAGTGTTGATCTGCTGGAGGGTAGAGAGGCTCTGCAGAGAGATCTCCACAGGCTGGATCGATGGGCTGAGACCAACGGGATGAGGTTCAACAAGGCCAAGTGCCAGGTCCTGCCCTTGGGTCCCACCAACCCCCTGCAGCGCTACAGGCTGGGGGCAGAGGGGCTGGAGCTGCCTGGCAGAAAAGGACCTGGGGGTGTTGGTGGACTGTTGGCTGAACAGGAGCCAGCAGTGTGCCCAGGTGGCCAAGAAGGCCACCAGCATCCTGGCCTGTGTCAGGAACAGCGTGGGGAGTAGGGCCCGAGAGGTGATCGTCCCCCTGTACTGGGCACTGGTGAGGCCTCACCGTGAGTACTGTGTCCAGTTTTGGGCCCCCTACCATAAAAAAGACATAGAGGTGCTGGAGCGGGTCCAGAGAAGGGCAACAAAGCTGGTGAGGGGTCTGGAGAATAAGTCTCATGAGGAGAGGCTGAGGGACCTGGGGGTGTTCAGCCTGGAGAAGAGGAGGCTGAGGGGAGACCTTATTGCTCTCT
>NW_015091199.1:149416-160529 GCF_001431845.1 Calidris pugnax | reverse complement strand
TCTGGAGAATAAGTCTTATGAGGAGAGGCTGAGGGAGCTGGGGGTGTTCAGCCTGGAGAAGAGGAGGCTGAGGGGAGACCTTATTGCTCTCTCCAACTCCCTGAAAGGAGGGTGTAGAGAGGTGGGGGCCGGTCTCTTTTCTCAAGTCACAGGCAACAGGACGAGAGGAAATGGCCTCAAGTTACACCAGGGGAGGTTCGGGCTGGATATTAGGAAAAATTTTTTCACTGAAAGGGTTCTCAGCCATTGGAATGGGCTGCCCAGGGAGGGGGTTGAGGCCCCATCCCTGGAGGTGTTCCAAAGACGGGTTGATGTAGTGCTGGGAGGTCTGGTTTAGTGATGATGCTCCTTGTTTGTTGTGTGGGTGTCTATTTTTGTCAGTTAGGTTGACGGTTGGACAAGATGATCTTTAAGGTCCCTTCCAACCTAGAAGATTCTGTGATTCTGTGTAGGTGCCCTGAATTTGAGGGCTGGCGGCAGGCATGTCTCTCAGGAGGTGACTCTGATGTTTCTGATAAACTAAACATGCTTGGCTGGGGGTTTGTCCGTTGCTCTCCTAAGAGCAGCTCTCCCATGTGTTTCTCTCCCCTCCAGGTCGCAACATCTACCGCATTCTGTTCAAGAACAAGGCGTACGAGCGCAACGAGCTGTTCCTGCCGGGGAGGATGGCCTACGTGGTGGATCTGGACGATGAATATGCCGACACCGACATCCCGACCACGCTGATCCGCAGCAAGGCTGACTGCCCCACCATGGAGGTACCCTGCAGGCAGCCAGGTCACCCGGCCGCACTGGTCTGAACTGGGCAGAGCCAGACTTTGACCAGAGGGTCATCTTCTTCCCTGGGGATTTCTCTTTCAGGCACAGACCACGCTGACCACCAACGACATTGTCATCAGCAAACTGACACAGATCCTCTCCTATCTCAGGCAAGGGACCCGCAACAAGAAGCTCAAGAAGAAAGACAAAGGTAGGAGCTGAAGGGAATCGAGTAGAAGGACTTGGTGCTGGAAGCATATCCCGAGAGAAGGAGATGTGCTGGAGTTTGTTGCGTCCCCCTGTGGTGGGCAGTGGGCTCTGGGGACAGTGATCTCCTCTAGCTCCCCGAGCACTGCGTCCTGGAGACGGGCAGTGGAACCTGCAGGGGTGGCAGCTGAGAAGTGACAGCTGTGAGGGTCACTCCTGCTGCTCTGCTCTTCCTGCTTAAGGCCCAGTTCTTTGGGGAAACGTCCCCTTTTGGGGAGGGACATAGTGGCTTCTTGAGGGGGCTAGATACATTGTGGTAACCGCAGAGGAGGTGAGGAGGACACCCTGCAGGTCACCACTTTGAGGACAGGGACACAGGGCAGGTGGCAGAGTGGATGATGTGTCTCTCACTGCTCTCGTGTCCTTGCAGGGAAGCTGGATGAGAAGAAGCCCCCTGAAGCTGATATGAAGTAAGTGCCTCCCTGCCTACACACTGGGGGGGGAGGGGGTGTCACAGTTCTCTGCATTAAGAAATGTCTTTTTTTGTCCCACTGGGTTTGGAGAGGGCTGGGTTTAGTGTTTCTCTTTGGTTGCAGCTTCTCTTCGAGCTGCCTCTTTGGACCTGAGGTTTGTAGGATAAGGCAATTTGGAGGCGGGCTCTGTTTTTTTGTTTTGTTTTTTTTTATTTCAAGCTTGAGGCAGGCAAGGACCCTCTCTTGTCCTGGATCTACCAGAAGCAGGTCCAGGCAGCAGGAGAGAGCAGAAGTGGGGTGATACCTCTGACAGATGCAGAAGCCAATCCTAGTTCTGTAGCTCTTGGTGTTAGTGCTCTGTGCTCCTTTATTGGGCTCCGGTTCAAAGGGGGGTGGTTGTGGCCTCTTCTCTTGCACCACCCCTAACTGTAGGCTCTTTTCCACTTCCAGCATCTTTGAAGACATTGGGGATTACGTGCCCTCCACTGCCAAGATCCCACGGGAGAAGGAGCGGGAGAGGTACCGGGAGAGAGAGCGGGACAGGGAGCGGGACCGAGAACGGGACAGGGACCGGGAGCGAGAGAGGGACCGGGAGCGGGACCGGGAGCGGGAGGAGGAGAAGAAGAGGCACAGCTACTTTGAGAAGCCCAAGGCTGATGATGAGGTGAGCCTGGACCGTCCCACCTGATCTCTGCTGGGGGGTCAGTGTGGTCACCCTGGGGACTTGGTGTGTCTCTGGCTGCGCTCCCACACGTGTTCAGCTCTGGCTGAGCTCTCCCTGGCCAGCCAGGGCCCGGGTGGTGGCTGGGTGCTTGTCCTCCCCTTCAGGCAGGACTAGCACAAGTCAGTAGCTCCTGTGGTTCAGCTCTGTGCTTGCCACAGTCTTAAAGTGAAGCTGCAAGTCACGCAGTGCTGTCACTTGCCTGCCTTCAGCCATCCTGGTGACACGGTATCTTTCTCTCTTTTTTGCAGCCCACAGACATCGACAAGGGTGAGTCAAGTGGCGTGGAGGCTTGAATGAGGCTGGAGGTTTGAGGCCGTACAGGGCTGGAGACCTGCAGGCTCTCTGGCCCGTGTGAGCTCCCTGTTCTCCCAGAGGCTGCTGAGACTGAGGGAATTGCTTGCTGTGAGGGTTTTGGGGTGAAAAGTCTCGTGCCTGCCAGCCCGAGCTGAGTGTGTGTGTGCAGATCCTTCCCTGGCAGCCAACCAGCTCAATCAGCCTTGTGTTGGCTCTAAACTGTGAGGAATTCAGGGTCTCCTAAGATCAGCCCTGCCCCATCTGTGCTTGACCTGGTTTGCTTCTCCCTGGTGTTCTCCTGGTTCCTCCTTTTCTACCTTCTGTGCCCCGTGTCCTTCTGCTTGTAACCCCACCCCAAGGAGCTGGTTGTGCAGACTCTGGGGGCGGGGGGAAGGGGGCTCTGCCCGGCCCCACCTGTGTTGCAGTGAGCTCTTCCTCCCCCAAAACTCATCCTGCTGCTCTCTCTGCCCCAGGACCCGGCTCAGCCAAGGAGCTCATCAAGTCCATCAATGAGAAGTTTGCTGGAGCCGCTGGTTGGGAAGGAGCAGAGTCATATCCTTTAGTGTCCGTGCCAGCCTGGCTTCCTGGGCTTCCCTTGCCTGTGTGGTTGCCCTTCCTCACCTGGGAAGGCTCTTCCTCCCGTAGTGGAGAAATTCCACCCAAACTGTGCTGCTTGTATGCCAAACGTAGGCTCTGCCACCCCCGATTGGGGAGTTCTAGTGCAGGAGAAGGCTCTCTGGCTGGCCCTGAGGGCTCAGCCTGTAGCTGTAAGGCTGCACGGTGGTGTTTTCCTTGACTCTTGTCACATTGAAGAAGCCAGAAGACAAGAAGCAGTTGGGGGACTTCTTTGGCATGTCCAACAGCTACGCTGAGTGCTACCCCGCTACGTAAGGAGCGGTGGGGGGCTGGGGGGTGCCCGAGGGGCTGCTCCTCTCCTGCTGGGTGGAGGGGGCTTGGCTTTCTCTGGGGTTGCAACCTGCTCTTAAACTGCCCCCCGAGTCCTTGGCCTTTTCCAACCTGGTCTCTGCTGTAAATGGCTGCCTGGGGTCTGCTGCCCCTCGCTGCCAGGGAGGGCTGGTGGCTGGGGGTCTTCTGGGTTCCCTGGAGACGCGTGTGCTTGTCAAGCTGTGACCACACAGCGGTCCCTCGGCAGATGAGGAACAGCTTTCAGCTGCAGAGTCATCTTAGCAGCATTTGCAATCTTGGATGCCCTTGTGGTACAGCTCACTTGGCAGCTGGAGGAACTTCTCTCTGGTCCAGGAACTCTCTTTGGTCTGAGGCCGCCAGAGATGGTTCCCACCAGCTTACAGCTCCTAAGCGTTGGAGCCCCGCTCCAAGGTCCTGGTCCATGTCCCATGGGTACCACTCTGAGCTCTTTCCCCACTTTGCTGTTACAGAATGGATGATATGGCTGTGGACAGTGATGAAGAGGTGGACTACAGCAAAATGGACCAGGTACACCATCGTCAGCTTTAGGACCAGTGAATGAGGCACCAGTGCAGGCTGAGAGGATGCCACTGGGGAGAAGCAGAAGGGACAAATGCTCTGGGGCTGGGTGTTGATTGTGTTTTGGGGTTTGCTGAACCGCCATGTGCCTGGGTCTGGGTGTGATCTATTGTCCCGGGGATCAAATATGTGATTCTTGAGGTGATGGGTGATTCCTCTTCCATGGAATCTCCTGTTTGGGGCTTCTTGGGGAGGGGAGAGGATCAAATATGTGATTCTTGAGGTGATGGGGAGGTGTCTCAACTCCCTCTTCCACGGAATCTCCAGTTTGGGGCTTCTTGGGGAGGAGAGACTCTACTCTTATGAGACCCCACCTGGAGCACTGCATTCGGCTCTGGAGTCCTCAGCACAGGAAGGACATGGAGCTGTTGGAGCGGGGCCAGAGGAGGCCACGGAGATGCTGGGAGGGCTGGAGCCCCTCTGCTGGGAGGACAGGCTGAGAGAGTTGGGGGGTTCAGCCTGGAGAAGAGAAGGCTCCGGGGAGACCTTAGAGCCCCTTCCAGTCCCTAAAAGGGGCTCCAGGAGAGATGGGGAGGGACTCTGGATCAGGGAGAGGAGCGATGAGACCCGATGGAAGGGTTTGACCCTGAAAGAGGGGAGATGGAGCTGAGCTGTGGGGAAGAAATTCCTTGCTGTGAGGGTGGTGAGAGCCTGGCCCAGGTTGCCCCGAGAAGCTGTGGCTGCCCCATCCCTGGAGGGGTTCAAGGCCAGGTTGGAGGGGGCTTGGAGCAACCTGGTGGGAGGTGTCCCTGCCCAGGGCAGGGGGGTTGGAATGAGATGATCTTTAAGGTCCCTTCCAACTCGTAACCGTTCTATGATTCTGTTTGATGATCTTGGAGCCAAGCCCAGACTGGGCGCACAGGCCCCTTGAAGTGGGGCTGGTGGGAGGCTGAGGTGTTGCCCGGGCCCATGGGGCTGTGTGAGACCCCCCTGGCTGGTGGCAGCTGAGGAGCTGTGCTGAGTCCTTCTTTCGCTGCAGGGTAACAAGAAGGGACCTCTGGGCCGCTGGGACTTCGATACCCAGGAGGAGTACAGCGAGTACATGAACAACAAAGAGGCCCTGCCCAAGTGAGTGCGGTCCCTGCGAGGGGCTGGGCCAGGATTCGGGGTGGGAGTGGAAGCCCTGGCCCAAACCTGGCTCCTGGGGGAGCTTAAAGAAGGAGCTGTGGGTCCTGGCTCTGGTGTTTTGTCTTTGCTCTTGAGGACTTCTGCCCAGCCGCTGCTTCCAGGGGCTCTGGGTTGTGGTCCCGTGGCCGGGGCAGATGTGTCCAGCCCTCCATGGAGCCCCCGCGAGCGCTGAGCTCTGTCTCCTCCTTCCCCAGGGCAGCTTTCCAGTACGGGATTAAGATGTCTGAGGGACGCAAAACCCGTCGCTTCAAGGAGACGAATGACAAGGCCGAGCTGGACCGGCAGTGGAAGAAGATCAGCGCGGTGAGTGCCCGGTGCTGGGGCAGCATCTGGTCAGGCCACCAGCTGCCAGAGCAGCCCAGGAGAGCTTCCACCGGGTCCTGCCCTCCCTGTCCTGGGCACGGCTCTGTGGTCCAGGACATGTCCTGGCAGCCAGGCACCGCCAGTGGTGTGTGTAGCTTGTCTAGAAGCTGAATTTGCTCCTTGTGGGAGCGTCAGCCAAATATCTGGGGCTTCAGGACCACAGAGGCAGCTGGGGCTGTGTCCCTGGGAGCAGTCCTGAGCGAGGGCTCTTTGCCTCAGGCTCTGCAGCAGGTGAACGTGTCCAAAACCAGCAGCTCTGAGCCATCCAAAGGGGCTTGGAGGGGACAAGGCACATTGAGCAGCTCCTGGGTTTCTAACTGGCAGAGCTGGGGCTTGTCCTGGCAGGGTGAGCTGGCCATGAGCACCCCAACAGTACGGGGGTACAAGGGGGAGGTGAGAACAGGTGGTCTTTGATGGCCAGAATGGAGCAAAGGGGGAACAGGCCCAGCTTCTCCAGGCTTTGGGCAATTTGTGGACCACTTTAGCTCACATCTGCTGGCTCTGGCCTGGCTACAGCTCTCCCCAGGTGTATCTTACACCCTACAGCCCTTCTGTGGGTGTGGGCAGCAGCTCCCCCGAGGGTAACAGGGCTTTGTGCTTTCTCTGCAGATCATTGAGAAGAGGAAGAAGTTGGAGGCCGATGGGTTAGTAAAGATGTCTGTGCTCTTCAGGGGTGGGACCTGGCTGTCTCCTGCCCTTCTTCCAGGGGCTGCAGCGGGCAGGGACCTCCCTGCTGGCTCTTGGGTGGTGGGGCTGGAAGGAGAGATGTTTGGCTGCCATGAGGGTACTCCTGCCCTGCTGGGCCCAGCAGGACCTGCAGGACCCCCCTTCCCCTGGGCCGTGGGTGCTGGGCCCACCCCTGGGCCGTGCTGGGGCTCCTTGACCAGCCCTTTCTGCCCCATCCCCCTGGGAGCTCCGAGGAGCCGTGGGGCCTTCCTCACTGTTCCGTGGGGTGAAACCATGGACCTGGGTGGGTGAGAGGCAGAGCTCTGCCCCCCACCCTCACCTCCTCCTGCCCCTCTGTCTCTTCCAGGGTTGAGGTGAAACGGCCCAAATACTGATGCCTCCGCTGTCTTCTGCTCCAGCTCCTGGAGCCCCTGCCTGCAGGACCTGCCCAGAGCTTGCTGGTGTCCTCTCTTTGCCCCCCACTCCCCCAAGCCGTCCACTTTCTTCTGCTGGGGGCTGGGAACCTTTGTCACCCCCCCGGCCTCACGCTGTGGGGCTGTGCTGAGCCCCCCCGTGTTTGCTGTACAGCCTGTGACGTGTAAATGTTGTAGTTGTAATAAAACCGTGTTAAATTTGGGTCAGTGCCTGTTGGTGGGGCAGAGAGAAGGGGCTGGGGCCGGGCTGGGATCAGTGGGGGCCACCAGCCCCACAGGGCTCTCCCGGGGCCAGCCCTAGCCAAGGATGGCTACTGTTGGGAGCATTTTGGTGTTGGGGGGTGGCAGCCCCTGTCAAACCCTGAATAAAATTAGCAAATAAACCTATCTGGGGGAAATAATCCCAGATGAGCAAGCAGAGGGGACGGGGGGGAGGAAGGAGGCCTGTGTGTGGGCTGCCTGGTGTGGGCCCACCCCTGGGCCGTGCTGGGGCTCCTTGACCAGCCCTTTCTGCCCCATCCCCCTGGGAGCTCCGAGGAGCCGTGGGGCCTTCCTCACTGTTCCGTGGGGTGAAACCATGGACCTGGGTGGGTGAGAGGCAGAGCTCTGCCCCCCACCCTCACCTCCTCCTGCCCCTCTGTCTCTTCCAGGGTTGAGGTGAAACGGCCCAAATACTGATGCCTCCGCTGTCTTCTGCTCCAGCTCCTGGAGCCCCCGCCTGCAGGACCTGCCCAGAGCTTGCTGGTGTCCTCTCTTTGCCCCCCACTCCCCCAAGCCGTCCACTTTCTTCTGCTGGGGGCTGGGAACCTTTGTCACCCCCCCGGCCTCACGCTGTGGGGCTGTGCTGAGCCCCCCCGTGTTTGCTGTACAGCCTGTGACGTGTAAATGTTGTAGTTGTAATAAAACCGCGTTAAATTTGGGTCAGTGCCTGTTGGTGGGGCAGAGAGAAGGGGCTGGGGCCGGGCTGGGATCAGTGGGGGCCACCAGCCCCACAGGGCTCTCCCGGGGCCAGCCCTAGCCAAGGATGGCTACTGTTGGGAGCATTTTGGTGTTGGGGGGTGGCAGCCCCTGTCAAACCCTGAATAAAATTAGCAAATAAACCTATCTGGGGGAAATAATCCCAGATGAGCAAGCAGAGGGGACGGGGGGGAGGAAGGGGGCCTGTGTGTGGGCCGCCTGGTGGCCCAGAGCCTGGTGGGCATGGGTTGTGGTTGCCCAGAGCCTGGTGGGCATGGGTTGTGGTTGCCCAGCACCTGCCAAAGCTGGTCCCTGGGGCTGTGGGGCCGGCAGGGGACTGGGACAGCCCCTCTGGGCAAGCACAGGGAGGGTATGGGTTGCCCCCGGGGGCGCTGGGCAGGGTCTCGGGTTGCCCCGCCGGCCCCGGCCCTTGAAAGGGACCAAGGTGACGCCTGCTCCCTGGGCCACCCAGCTCTCCTGGGGCGCAGGGGAGGAGGCCGCGGGGCAAATCGGGGCGCCGGGGGGGCTCCTGCTGCCCAACGGCTGAAAAGTAGGAAAAAAAAAACCGGTTGGGCGGGGGCGCCCGGCAAAATGAGCCAGGGGTGCCCGCGGTATCGAACCCCTGACGGGGCGGAGACACAACAGCCTGTAGAGACCGAAGTAACCGCTGGGCTATAGCCGGCCCACGGGGAAAGGCTGCGCCGAGCGGTACTTGAACGCAGAGGAGGGCGGAGATATGCGAAGTAACCGCTGGGCTATAGCCGGCCCACGAGGAAAGGCTGCGCCGAGCGGTACTTGAACCCAGAGGAGGGCGGAGATATGCAAATAAACGCTCCGCGCCTGCGCACAGCGCGGAGGCGGCATGGCGGCGGCGGGGCAGGAGGCGAGCGGGAGCGGGGACGGCGCGGCCCCGGCCTACGACGACGGGGGGCTGAAGGTGTGGGACCTGCGCAAGGGGGACGCCGTCCTGGAGGCCCGGCAGCAGGAGGAGTACATCAGCGCCATGGCCGTGGACGGGAACAGGAAGATCCTCCTCACCGCCAGGTACCGGGGTTGGGGGGGTTCCTTGGGGCCGGACTCCCCCCTGCCCACCCAGGGAGCTGGGGGACACACCGCGTCCCGTGCTCTCCACGTGTCCCCCCGTCCACCTCCCGCAGCGGCGATGGCACCCTGGGCGTCTTCAACCTGAAGAGGCGGCGCTTCGAGCTGCTCTCGGAGCCGCAGAACGGGGACCTGACCTCTGTCGTGCTGCTGAAGGTTGGTGCTGGTCTGGTGGCCCACCAGACCTTGGGCCACCTCTTCACCGTCTCCAAGGATAAGTCCATCCACGTCTTGACGGTGGAGGAGGGACGGCTGGAGACCCGCTTCCCCAAGGCCCACAGGTAGGTCCGGGCGGGGGGCTCGTTCCCCTCCTCCCCCCCTCCCTCTCACCCCCCCCCGCCGGGCCCGGAGCATCGTCCCCCGACGTGATGGGGTCTCCACAGCTCGGCCCTCAACTGCCTGCTGCCCATCGACCACCACCTCTTCGCCACGGGCGACGACGACGGGGGGCTGAAGGTGTGGGACCTGCGCAAGGGGGACGCCGTCCTGGAGGCCCGGCAGCAGGAGGAGTACATCAGCGCCATGGCCGTGGACGGGAACAGGAAGATCCTCCTCACCGCCAGGTACCGGGGTTGGGGGGGTTCCTTGGGGCCGGACTCCCCCCTGCCCACGCAGGGAGCTGGGGGACACACCGCGTCCCGTGCTCTCCACGTGTCCCCCCGTCCACCTCCCGCAGCGGCGATGGCACCCTGGGCGTCTTCAACCTGAAGAGGCGGCGCTTCGAGCTGCTCTCGGAGCCGCAGAACGCCGGAGCATCGTCCCCCGACGTGATGGGGTCTCCACAGCTCGGCCCTCAACTGCCTGCTGCCCATCGACCACCACCTCTTCGCCACGGGCGACGACGACGGGGGGCTGAAGGTGTGGGACCTGCGCAAGGGGGACGCCGTCCTGGAGGCCCGGCAGCAGGAGGAGTACATCAGCGCCATGGCCGTGGACGGGAACAGGAAGATCCTCCTCACCGCCAGGTACCGGGGTTGGGGGGGTTCCTTGGGGCCGGACTCCCCCCTGCCCACCCAGGGAGCTGGGGGACACACCGCGTCCCGTGCTCTCCACGTGTCCCCCCGTCCACCTCCCGCAGCGGCGATGGCACCCTGGGCGTCTTCAACCTGAAGAGGCGGCGCTTCGAGCTGCTCTCGGAGCCGCAGAACGGGGACCTGACCTCTGTCGTGCTGCTGAAGGTTGGTGCTGGTCTGGTGGCCCACCAGACCTTGGGCCACCGCTGATCTGGCCCCACCAGCGATCTTGCTCAGCCTGGCCTCCGTCGGTGCCGGGCCCCGCCACGGAGCAGGGTCCTGGATCCCCCTCCACGTTTCTTGTTCTACATCTGCCTTGCTGTCCTCCATCCTGCCCAGAGGGGGAAGAAAGTGGTGTGTGGCTCCAGTGAGGGCACCATCTACCTCTTCAACTGGGACGGCTTCGGGGCCGCCAGCGACCGCTTCGCTCTGAGGGTAGAGTCCGTTGACTGCATGGTCCCCGTCACGGACAGCATCGTATGCGTGGGGTCCCTGGACGGAGTCATCAGGTCAGGGACACGGGATGGGGTGGGATGGGACGGGATGGGATGAGGTGAAGTGGGATGGGACAAGGTGGGATGGGATGAGATGGGATGTGGTAGGGTGGTACGGGACAGGATGGGATGGGGTGGGATGGGTGGGATGGGGGGGGGCGGGACAGGATTGGATGAGGTGAAGTGGGATGGGACGAGGTGGGATGGGATGAGATGGGATGGGGTAGGGTGGTACAGGAACGAGGGGGGATGGGATGGGGAAGGGTGGTACGGGACAGGATGGAACAGGGTGGGATGGAACAGGGTGGGATGGGGTGGGGAGGGTGTGGGACCTGATCAGCCTTGGTTAGAAGCAAGGGGAGGGAGGGCACGCCAAGGTTGTGCTGGGCTCGTGGTGGCTCAGGGCTCTGCCTCCCTGCAAGGTCCTGATGGGGCCACCGGTGTCCCCCAGGGCGGTGAACATCCTTCCCAACCGGGTGCTGGGCTGCGTCGGGCAGCACCTGGGGGAGCCCATCGAGCAGCTGGCGGTGGCCCCGGGGGGGCAGCTCCTGGCCAGCTGTGGCCATGACCAGAAGGTGAAGTTCTGGGACATCTCGGCCCTGGGGGGGATGGTGGTGGATGACTATCGGAAGAAGAAGAAGAAGGGGGTGCCGCTGCCGGCCCTCAGCAGCAAGGCAGTGGGCAACGGGGCTGATTTCTTCGCTGACCTGCGGGACGAGGCGGAGGCGGAGGCAGCGGGGAGCGACAGCGACGACAGTGACTGAGGGGCCCCCCCAGGATGGGGGGGAGGTCGGGGATGGTCTGGCTGAGGGGTGTCTGAGACGGAGGGACCTGGCGATGGGGGGTCCTGGGATGGAGAGGGTTCTTGTTGGGGAGGACTTGGGTGGGGGACCTTGGTGAGGAGGTGGGAGGTGTCATGACTGAGGGTCCCTGGGTGGTGGTGGTGGTGGGGTGACAAAGGGTGGGGAGATGTGGATGGGGGTCCCTGGTGGAT
>NW_015091199.1:128554-139693 GCF_001431845.1 Calidris pugnax | reverse complement strand
GGGCGGGGGGAGTGGGGTTTGCTGCTGTATGTGGGGGTCCTGGGAGTGGGGAGGAGAGGGAGGGGGTGTCATGGGGTCCTGCATGGGCCAAGGGGCCTGCCCCTCTCCTGGGGGCCTGCCTGGCTGTGCTGTGCCTGCCGTGCAGGTGTGTTAATTAAATTAAGACATTGACTCTATTAACAATAAACCCAGTGCCTTTCAGTTCCCAGTGCCTTGTGCCCCTGGTTTGTCTCACCCCTTGGCACCCGCCGGCCCCTGTCTGTGGCTCTGGGGACAGTGGGGACAGAGGGGTGGCTCTGGGGACAGCGTCCGATGTGGTGGCAGGGGGTGTCACAGAACGATCGGGGATGGCAGGGAGCTCTGAAACCATCCAGCCCAACCCCCTGCCAGAGCAGGGTCACCCGGAGCAGGATGGACAGGGAAGCGTCCAAGTAGGTCTGAATGTCTCCAGAGAAGGAGACCCCGCACCCTCCCTGGGCAGCCTCTTCCAGGGCTCTGCCACCCTCACAGGAAAGAGGTTCCTCCTCGTGTTGTGATAGAATTCCCCACATCCCAGTTAGCCCCCATTGCCCCTTGTCCTGTCCCCGGGCACCACTGAGAAGAGTCTGACCCCATCTTCCTGCCCCCCACCCTTTAGCTCTTGCTCAGCATCGATGAGAGCCCCTCAGTCTGCTCTTCTCCAGCTGAACAGCCCCAGGCCCCTCAGCCTTTCCTCAGCAGAGCGATGCTCCACTCCCTCATCATCCTCACAGCCTCTGCTGTACCCTCTCCAGCAGTTCCCTGTCCTTCTGGAACTGGAGCCCAGAACTGGTCCCAGTGCTCCAGATGGGGCCTCCCCAGTGGAGAGCAAAGAGGGAGGATGATCTCCCTCCACCTGCTGGCCACGCTCTTCCTAATGCACCCCAGGAGACCGTTGGTCTTTTTGGCCACAAGAGCCAAAGGAGGTCCTTGGATTGCTGGGTGGCAGAGCGGTGGGTGCCAGCCGGTCCCTGCTGGGCAGGGTGACTGGTGGCCCTGGCTGGATGCAGTGCTGTCCCCATACCCACCAGCTGCTCCACACGCCATCTCTGATGGGTCAGATGCGCCCAGCTGTTGAGTATCTCTGGAGAAGCAAGGCTCTGGGTGCAGCAAGGGGGTCACTGCCAGCACACAGCTCTCCTTCCCTTGCAGCCCGGCTCCTGGTGGCATTCTTGACCCAGCAAGGGCCACGTGGTGGACCAGCTTGAGGAAGAGTATGGTGCTGGTGCAAGCACCTGTGAGCATCCAGCAGCTCTTCAACGCCAACACCAAGTCCAACTTGTCCTTGTGCCATCAGGAGGCAGGGACTCTGGGACACCATGGGTTAGAGGGTGGCCTGATGGGCAGTATGGACCAGGAGAAGGGCATGTGGGGCTGCAGCATCACATGCCATCTTGTGCCATCCATGTCCTGTTGAGATCCTGGCCAAGATCATGGCCACCTCCAACCTGAGGACCCTTGACTCTGTTCTTCTTGATGGCAATGAGATGCCATTGAAACCTTCGACATCACCTATCTGCACTGGGTACCCAAAACCCAAAGCACAGTCTTCAGGGCTCTCCAAGCTGGTACGTGCCCCCCAGCCGCCACAGGAGATGTGGTTGAGGGTCTCACACACTGCCCTTGCCCAGGCTGCCATTATGTTCCTGGCTCAGAGGATCAGCAGCAACCCCCCCATCACCCCCCAGCAGCACCTGGGTGGGGTGACCAGGACCAATGTGGAGAAATTGGCCCGTGTCATCAGCACAGACCAGCATATCAGCAACCGCTTCCTCAAGGACAGGGTGGGTGGATCCTGCATCCTCTGTCCCCATCAGTGAGCTGTGTTCAGGCTGTCCCTGCTGCTCTATCCTGGGAAGCACATGGAGTGCCTCTGGTCCTCACCAGCATCCAGGCTGGGACACTATTTATCCTGACGAGACCATTTGTGTGACCAACCTGGTGGCCCCCTAAGATGAAGTGACTACATCTGCGGGCAAGGGAAGAGTTGTGGATGTCCTCTATCTGGACTTCTGTAAGGCCTTTGACACGGTCCCCCACAACATCCTTCTCTCTGAACTGGAGAGATAGGGGTTTCATGGATCTACCGGTCAGTGGATGAAGAATTGGCTAGATGGTCGCTTCCAGAGTTTAATGGTCAATGGCTCAATGTCCAGATGGAGATCAGTGATGAATGGTCTCCCTCAAGGGTCTGTACTGGGACCAGCACTGTTCAGTATCTTCACCAATGACATAGTCAGTGGGATCGAGGGCACCCTTAGTTTATTTGCAGATGGCACCAAGCCTGAGGGACTTGGAGAAGGTTGAGAAATGAGCGAATGTGAACCTCATGAGGTTCAACAAGGCCAAGCGCAGGGTCCTCCACCTGGATCAGGGCAACCCCTGGTACCAATACAGGCTGGGGAATGGACGGATGGAAAGCAGCCCTGGCCTTGTTGAACATCATGAGGTTCAGATCAGCATCTGTGGTCTCAGGGTGAAGAACAAGCAGATTATGCAGTACCTGTCCCACTCCATCAACACAGGCAGGGCCAACACACACCTGGGGTGGATGGGCCCACAGTGCACTGGTGCGCCCCAGCATCAAGGCTTGAAGTAGGTTGCCAGTGCCACCCCAGCACTGGCAGCTGTGTCCCCAAGAGCATCATCCTGCTGTGATTGTGCTGGTTTCCATCTTGCCTGCTCTGGTTGACAGGTTGGACTTGGCATTGCCACAGAAGATGTCCTGGATGCTGTCCTCCTGAGATCTTGCTCAGCCTGGTCTCCATTGCCTCAGACCCCTACAAGACCTGTGTCAACACCCATGTCATCTGCACTGCTACATCTGTACATCAATGTCTTCAAGGTGAGATGCTCCCGTCTTGGCTATTGTAGCCTTGGGGCTAGTCCTCTTGGATGTCAGCTCTGCTCGTTTCCCTCCTCTGCTCTGCCCCATGGAATCTCTACCTCACAATTACCTCCACCCTGGCTCCCACTGGGATTTCACCCCCCCACCACCACCATGGCCCCTGTGGTCCAGGACTGCTCTCAGCCCCAGCTCCCACCCTTGGGAGCTCCCTTTGGGTGTTTGTCCAGGAGTTGGACTATGAGCATATCTATTGGGCCACGCTGGTGCCCCCAAGCTCTTGATGGCTTGTGCTTCAGGTGGAAACCATCATCGAGAGGATCAGGCACCACCACCATCATTCGGCTCCAGGCTACTCCCATAAAGATGAAGCTATGATGTTTCTGTAGATACACCACGTCCTTATACCTGTCTTAGGATGTATCTGGATGCAGTGGGTGCTGCTGACCATGGATACAGATGGGTGGGTTTCCCAAGGAGGGGGTCCCTCTCTTCCAGGGCACCCACTGAAGCCAGGCTTGTGTCTCATTCCAGACTGTCCTCATAAAAAGACTTGGCTGCTTTGCAAGATGGCGTGACCCTTCTTCCAGCCTTGCTCCTGGGCAATCATGATCTCCTACATGGTCCTGAGCCACACCGAGGCTGGGACACATCCCAAGGGCCAGCATAGCCCTGCAGGCCTTTGGGGTACTTCCAAAGGCACTGGTAGACCGCGGGGAGGAGGGGGAAAGGACATTGAAGTCCCAAAGGAGGGTGTCACAAGAAAAACCACACCGCAGCCCCTGCAGTGCAATGGATGCACTTTGAAGACATCAAACTTCTGACACTTGTGGATGCACAGAGACAGGGAGGGTCCTGGTGCATGTGAGGGGGGACGCAGAGACCTCCAAGGAGCACAAAAAGGCACCTGTGGAACCATATGAGGGTGTATCAAAAGGCTCTTGCAGGATTCCCCCTGGGCATGTCCAACAGAAACAAAGACGTCACTCAGGTGCTGCCAACCAGAGCTGGAGGGTCCAGATGCACATCGGAAGGTGCTGGTAGAGCTCTGGGAAGCAGATAGGTACACGGTGCATCAAATGGACTCAGACCATGGGCCACATCCTAATGCTCTGGGAGTCCTCTGGGGCACGTCAAAAGGCACTGGTCAACCTGTGTTGGGCACAGAATGGCCCTGGGAGGACATGTGAAGGCACTTCAGAGTCCCCACGTGTTGGCACTGCAAAGCACCTGGAGGCACGTGGGCAGCACAGAATGACACATGGGAGTCCCCTCAGGTGCACCGAAGTGCACAGGGGACCCTGGTGAGCACAGTAAGACCCTTGGGAGCCACCAGGAGCCTTTGCACAGAAGAGACTGTACTCAGAGGCTCTCAGGTGTGACCCAAAATGCACCTGGAAGCCACTCGTTCCCCTGGCCAAGCTGAAAGGCCCTCAGAGGCCCCAGAGAAGAGCAGAAAGGTGCTACCACAGCCCAGAGGTACATCCAAAGGCAGTCAAAGACCTCTGAGGGCCCATCTAGAGGTGCTCAGAGGAGCCTGGGGCACACCAAAAGGCAGTCAGAAAGACCCAGGTGAGAAGGTGGGGACACAAACCTCTGGGTGTCAGGGGTGCCCAGCCTGCCCTTCTCCTGCTACTGGAGAACACAGGGTTCCTGGTGCTTGTGGAGAGCACTGGGATGGTGCTGGACAGGCAGGGAGCTGAGGATGTGGCAGCAAAACACGACATGACACAGCTGGTGCTTTCCAGGTTACTTTAATACCAAAAAAAACCCATGATCTGGACCTCCTGGTCCTGAGGAATCATTCATAGGCAGCTGGGAACCCCCGGCTGCCGCCCCATAGCCCTGCACCTCCCAGAGCCTGCAGACACTCCCCTCACTAAACAGCAGCTCCACCAGCCTACGGGACGTCCCCCCACTCACCAGGACTGTCCCCATGTGCGGCCCTGTCCTCACTGGAGGCCATTCCTCATGGCAGCTGTGGCCATGCATGGTCCCCTGGTGAGCCCAGGCCAGCCCCTCCGTCACTCCACTTCCTCCAAGCAGCTGCTTCTTCTCCCAAGACCTGCATTGGGGCCCCTCCACCACAGAAGAGCAACACAAACCAACTTAAAAGAAGCCAAACTTGGCAGATAACCCCCAAAAAACCAGAACTGTCCCCAAAGGCCAGCTTGGGGCAGGGCAGCTGTCACAGACCAGGCCAGCAGCCCTGTCCTCCATAGCTGGCTCTCCAAACAAACCCAAACAACTCAAAGCAAAGCTGGAACAGGACCAGGTCCCCAGCGGGGCTCACGTGCCGCTCCGGCGGCTGGGCTTCAACTCCTGGCTGGGGCAGAAGGGCTGGCTACGTCAGCTGGCACCCTGCAGCAGAGAGGACAGCATGGAGAGGACAGCAGCACCCCAAAAACCCCTTCCCCTCACCTCCTCTGCTTCCAACCAGGCATCCCAGCTGCAGCTCAGAGCCACCAGCTGAGGGGGTGACAGGGCTCCCCCCCAACTAGATGCACCACAGCTCCAAGCTCCCAGGAGATTGCTTTGGGAAAGGCAGGGGGTTGGCACCGCTGCCCTGCGAGGACTCACCCAGCACCCGGAGAACCTGCAGAGCCATCGCCACCTTGGCCTCCTCGTGCCCGCTCCTGCCTGGCCCGGCCGGCCGGACCCACGTGAACCCGTTGAAAGGCACGGGGCACCCCGGGATGACCACCCGGCACCAGAACCGCAGCCACCCGTTGGGGTTTGCCTGGACGCACTTGGTGAGGAAGAGCGGGGTGCCCAGGTACTGCCTCTGGCACAGGGCCTTCAGCCGGTCCACCGCGTTGGGCAGCACCGGGGAGGGGGGCGCAGGCTTGGGGACCCCCCGGCGCTTGCCCCCTCGCACCTGGCTGGACGACAGCTTCTCCTCACGCAACTGCAGCTTCTGCTTCAGGTCGGGGTTCAACCAGTTCACCCTCACCTCCAACCCACTGAGCTTCGTGTTCCCTAGGAGAAACCCACGGCAGCTGACACGAGATGCTCATGCAACAGCCCTCCAGGATCACCCCACCCCGTTCCCCAGCACGTGGCACAGCAGTCCCCAGGGGTGGTGTGACCCACAGGATCCTTTCCCTGCCTCCACCATCCCTCAGGCAGCTGCAGGGCAGTTGCTTCTCCATCTCCTGTTGCCATCGAGGTGGGCTCAGGGCAGCAAAGCTCAGAGGATTTTAGGGGCTGCCTGCCTTTAGGGGCAGGAGCAAAGAGACATTAAGGCCAAATGCTTCTCAGCTGGGCAGAAACGGGTAGAAATCAGGACTTTGGAGGCTCCAGCTGGATGTCAGGGAAATGTGTCCCATCGGAGCACAGTGCAATCACGGGATGGGGAACCTGGGGTAGGTAATCTGCATTGGAAGGGTTTAGTAACTTGGCCAAAGCTCTGGATGCCCTGGACTGGTACTGGTGATGTTTCTGCTCCAAGCAGGCAGCTGCCTGGAGACCTCCAGTGGCCCATTTACCACTAGGTCTGCACAAGGACTGGGGATCAGCCCCCCAGAGGACAGTTACCCTCCCAGGGGACACAGGGAGAGAACAAGGGCTGTCTCAAAGCTGAAATCACTCTGCAGTTGAGTGTGGAGCTGGGATCAGTCCTTCCTTAGAGGCACCGGGAAGACCAGCCCAAGCAGCACCCAGACCTCCCACTTACCCTCCACCAGGGTCTTCTTGGCCATGGCAGCAGCCTGGTGCGAGCTGTACTTCAGCACAGCGAGCTGGGCCCGTTTTTGGGAGGGGCTGGTGTAGAGGGTGATGCTGAGGACCCCCTCCGTGATCCGCCGCAGCGTGGCCTCCAGCTCCTGCTGGCCCACCGAGGCGGCCAGGCCATCCATGCTCAGCTCGCACTTCTCCATGCTCTTGCAGACCACGATGGCGCAGCCCTGCCGCACCTCAAAGTTGTTGAAGGTTGCGATGGCCTCCTTGGCGCCGCGGTGGTTGCTGTACTTGGCGTAGGCAAAGCCCCGGTTGAGGCCACTGAAGGTCATCATGAGGCGGAACTCGTAGAGCTTCCCCACGCTCTGGAAGAGCGGGATCAGCACGTTCTCATAGACGTCCTGCGGCAGCTTCCCGATGAACACCTCCGTGCCAGCCGGCGGGGGGTTGCCCACCCAGCCTGTGGGCACACAGAGACGTGGTGGATGTGGGGTGAGACCCACCCTGCCTCTGTGCCTCCCGGGTCCCCTGTGTTCTGTGCTCCCAGGGCACCATGGCGCTGAGATGCTCTTCTCACCTACCTGGTGGGGGGCCACCATATCGCCTCTGCCCGTTGACCTGCACGAGGTCAATGCCAGTTTCTTTTGCCCAGGCATGCAGGGCCATCTTATTTTCCTGGTTGATGCTGTTGGTCCACATCTGAGGAGGGAGATGAGGGTGGCGCGTGGCTGGCAAAGTTTCCAACCTCCCTTCCAGCCAGACCCCGTGAAGCAATTGCAAGGCCCAGCCACAGCATGGAGGAGCAAACGCTGAACCCCTCTGCCCTCAGGAAACCTGAAGAGCCTCTCAACACTGCACACCCAAAGGACTACCCTGCCCACCATCCAAGCCTGCTCCACATGACTACGTTCTGCAATTTTGGTAGAGCAGAAGGACACCAAGAGTTCCCCTGAGGATGCCTCCAAAGTCTTTGAAAGCCAAGGCAAAGGCAGCATCTGGTTGGCGTGGCAAAAGGGGGCTGGAGCACAGAGCCAAGGTGGCCCGTCACACCGTGAGGTGTGTGCCTCAAGGCAGACAACTTGCCTTCTGCCAGCATCTCCTCAGGCTTCCGAGGACAACAAGGATGGTCTGGAAATACCATCCACGTGGCAGTACGATCCTGGTTTAGCTCATTAAGTGGTGCAAAGTCTGAGCTGGGGCTCTGAAACTGTTCGCTGGGTGGGATGAGCTCTAACTCCGCCTGAAACGCAGCCTGGCTGCACCCTCCCCTGGTGCATCTCCGGGTGGTGGCACCTTCCCACCTCCGGGGGGTTTCATCTTTCCCAGATGACCAGAAAGCACCTTTGGGTGAAGGCGGGGACCCATTGAGGGGAAATCTCCACTGAGAGGGGGTGGAAAGACCAACACAAACCCTCCGGCCATGGCTCGGCAGCTCCCGGGGCTGGCTCCCAGCACAGGGCACCTCCTCGCCCCCCAGGGCCGGGGGGGGGTCCCGGGGCTCCCGGGAGAGGCAGGACCCGGCTCTTCCCCAGCAGCCCCCACCGAGCAGGGGTGTGTGTGTGTGTATGTTCATCCTCATCCTCACCCTCACCGTGTGTGTGTGTGTTCATCCTCATCCTCACCCTCACCCCCACGGGGCACCGCGGCCGCCCGCCCCAGCTCGCCGCGGGGGGGTCCCCAGACCGGGGATGGCACCGGGGGCTCCCCGAGAGACACCCCCGCACCCTCCCCCCGCCCTGGGGTGAGCCGTGCCCCGCACCGGGGCTCCCCCTCCCTGCCTTCCCGCTCGCCCACCTCCACCTCCATGGCCGCCGCTCGCCCCGCTCCTCCTCGCCGCCCGCCCCGCGATCTGGAAGGTTCCACGGCCCCCGCTCCGCCCCGGGAGGGGCCACAGCAGCGACCGCCCCCTCCCCTTCCCCCAACTTCCGCTCCCAGCCGGGGATTTAGGGGAAAATTACCCTGTTGAGGGGCAGAGTGTGCGTGGGGGGCAGCAGCGAGGGCACCCCGAACCCCCTCCTCCCACCCAGGGCTGGGGGAGCCCACCCACGCTTGGGGCGGGGGCTGGGGAGGCGAGGGGGGAGCCCCAGCCCCAGCGACGTCCATAAATGGCAGGGAGGGGGGTGAGGAAATGCCCGTCCCCAGGGGAAAGCAGGGGCAGGAGCCGGGGAGCGGGAGACACGGGTTTATTGTGTTTCTGGGAGCGGCGCCTTCACATCGGGCCCGGGAAAAGGTCACCTCCCCGCGGGGGGACGGGAGGGTTATTCGAAGCGACGGGGACAAGAAGCTGCAGCCAAGACCCCCCCGGGGGTCTGCTGCCAGCCCCGGGGCTCCACGCAGCACCGCAGCGGGGCCAGGTGGAGGCTGGCATAGGCCGGTGTAGGCCGGAGCCACCCGAAAACGTCTTTCTGGCGACATCCCAGAGGGCCAGGGGACATCCTGGAGGATGGGGGCACCTTCTGGGAGCAGGTCCCACCGGGACAGGGAGGGCACAAGACAATAATAAATACAGCTTTCAAAGGACCCCCCCCGACCCCACACCCCCGTGGCCCGGCGGAGGCATTGACGGGAGGAGAGGCGTCAGCCGGAATCCAGCAAACCAGGAGACGTGTCCCCAGGGGGCTCAGGGCCGGCTCGTGCGCATCCTGATCTCCTCCACCAGGCTCTCCCTGCGAACGTTGACCTGCAACAGGGGAGGGTAAAGTTGCTTCGGTACAACACAAGTGTATTGTGACCTTCTCTGGTCCCAGAGGGATGTCCCCCACTGCTTTCACAGAATCTTCTAGGTTGGAAGGGACCTTAAAGATCATCTTGTCCAACCGTCAACCTGACAAAAATAGACACCCACACAACAAACTAAAAGCAACACCATCACTAAACCATACCTCCCAGCACTACATCAACCCGTCTTTTGAACACCTCCAGGGATGGTGCCTCAACCACCTCCCTGGGCAGCCCATTCCAATGCCTGATAACCCTTTCCGTGAAGAAATTTTTCCTAATATCCAGCCTGAACCTCCCCTGGTGTAACTTGAGGCCATTTCCTCTCGTCCTGTCGCCTGTGACTTGAGAAAAGAGACCGACCCCCACCTCTCTACACCCTCCTTTCAGGGAGTTGTAGAGAGCAATAAGGTCTCCCCTCAGCCTCCTCTTCTCCAGGCTGAACACCCCCAGCTCCCTCAGCCTCTCCTCACAAGACTTGTGCTCCAGACCCCTCACCATCTTTGTTGCCCTTCTCTGGACCATGCTGCTGTTACTGGTCCCTCTTTGGAGACCAGGGGGGCTGCAGCGCACGCAGAGCTCAACCTGTGAGAGCAAGCACCCCACCGAGCCCTCTCCTGCCCAGCCACCACGAGAGTGACACTCTTCCCAGTCTTTCCTACTGGTTCCAAAGCCAAAGACCAGTGCACAGATGGCACTGGGCCCACTTGTTGTGACAGAGCGCCTCCAGGGCCGTCAGTGGTGGTCCCATGCCCTGGGTGGAAAGCAGGAGCAGCCCACAGGCTCCTGAACTGAGAAATAACTGGGAGTTCAAGGAGGCCACATGATGGGAGAATCTCCAGAGCTGGAGACAACAGTGCTCCACAGCTCCAGGAAAGTGCACAGGGTGAGGAACTGGACCGTGGGGTGTCACAGAACTCCCCGGAGAGACCACTGCTTGGAAAAAAAAAAAAAAAATTAACAACAAAGCCAATGTAGAAAATCCTGAGCACCTGTTATAGGGGGCTCGGTGGCAAACTGACACCTATGTGCTCCATAGGCTGAGGAAACCCACCTCACCCCATCTCCAAAAGTGCCCCACAAGGCCACCACCATCAGCCCATAGGTCTCATCTCCAATCTGCCAGCCCTGGTGTGTGGAGAACCTTCCCCTTGCCACACCATCAGCTTTGCTAAGCCTTGGAGGCTTGTCACATCGGGTGGAAGCACCTTGCTCCTCTGATGTTCTCTTTGGGCACTACACTCCAAATTTGGGACAGCAAAGCCACCTTGCTGTGTATAACCTCAGAGGTACGGATGGGTCTGGGGGGCTGGCCTGAGCTGGGATGAAGGCTCAAGTAAGCCTTCCCCCATCACACCGAGCCACCGCGGGCCCTCACCTCCTCCCTGGTGGCCACATCCCGCAGCTTGATGACTCCATCCTTGAGCTCCTGCTCACCCACGATGGCAACAAGGGGGATGCCTGTCTCCTCACAGTACTGCAGCTGGTTCAGCAGCTTGGGGTTCTTCTTGTACAGCACTTCTGCCTGGAAGAGAACCAGGGCATGAGGTCACAATCAGCATGCTGGCCTGTTTCTCTGCACCCCCTCAACCAGGCTCTGCTGGGCCAACCTGCTAATTGGCATCTGGTGAGCGTCGGGGAGAAGATGGGCTACTGGAGAAGCCCAGGCGTTACAGCTAACAAGTAACACAACACAGCTCAAAGGTGCTCACAAGACACTGCTTATCCTGGGAAGACACCAGCTCATTAGCTCTAGTCTGTGTCAGAGCAGGGCTGACCCCCCTGGTGTCCCTACAGGGTCTGGAGCCCCACAGAGCACCCAGACATTCTCCTCTGCTCTGCCATCGAGGGACTTCTGCCCACAGCAGGCAGGGAGTAGG
>NW_015091199.1:102779-111004 GCF_001431845.1 Calidris pugnax | reverse complement strand
GGGGAGGCGAGGGGGGAGCCCCAGCCCCAGCGACGTCCATAAATGGCAGGGAGGGGGGTGAGGAAATGCCCGTCCCCAGGGGAAAGCAGGGGCAGGAGCCGGGGAGCGGGAGACACGGGTTTATTGTGTTTCTGGGAGCGGCGCCTTCACATCGGGCCCGGGAAAAGGTCACCTCCCCGCGGGGGGACGGGAGGGTTATTCGAAGCGACGGGGACAAGAAGCTGCAGCCAAGACCCCCCCGGGGGTCTGCTGCCAGCCCCGGGGCTCCACGCAGCACCGCAGCGGGGCCAGGTGGAGGCTGGCATAGGCCGGTGTAGGCCGGAGCCACCCGAAAACGTCTTTCTGGCGACATCCCAGAGGGCCAGGGGACATCCTGGAGGATGGGGGCACCTTCTGGGAGCAGGTCCCACCGGGACAGGGAGGGCACAAGACAATAATAAATACAGCTTTCAAAGGACCCCCCCCGACCCCACACCCCCGTGGCCCGGCAGAGGCATTGACGGGAGGAGACGCATCAGCGGGAATCCAGCAAACCAAGGAGACGTGTCCCCAGGGGGCTCAGGGCCGGCTCGTGCGCATCCTGATCTCCTCCACCAGGCTCTCCCTGCGAACGTTGACCTGCAACAGGGGAGGGTAAAGTTGCTTCGGTACAACACAAGTGTATTGTGACCTTCTCTGGTCCCAGAGGGATGTCCCCCACTGCTTTCACAGAATCTTCTAGGTTGGAAGGGACCTTAAAGATCATCTTGTCCAACCGTCAACCTGACAAAAATAGACACCCACACAACAAACTAAAAGCAACACCATCACTAAACCATACCTCCCAGCACTACATCAACCCGTCTTTTGAACACCTCCAGGGATGGTGCCTCAACCACCTCCCTGGGCAGCCCATTCCAATGCCTGATAACCCTTTCCGTGAAGAAATTTTTCCTAATATCCAGCCTGAACCTCCCCTGGTGTAACTTGAGGCCATTTCCTCTCGTCCTGTCGCCTGTGACTTGAGAAAAGAGACCGACCCCCACCTCTCTACACCCTCCTTTCAGGGAGTTGTAGACAGCAATAAGGTCTCCCCTCAGCCTCCTCTTCTCCAGGCTGAACACCCCCAGCTCCCTCAGCCTCTCCTCACAAGACTTGTGCTCCAGACCCCTCACCATCTTTGTTGCCCTTCTCTGGACCATGCTGCTGTTACTGGTCCCTCTTTGGAGACCAGGGGGGCTGCAGCGCACGCAGAGCTCAACCTGTGAGAGCAAGCACCCCACCGAGCCCTCTCCTGCCCAGCCACCACGAGAGTGACACTCTTCCCAGTCTTTCCTACTGGTTCCAAAGCCAAAGACCAGTGCACAGATGGCACTGGGCCCACTTGTTGTGACAGAGCGCCTCCAGGGCCGTCAGTGGTGGTCCCATGCCCTGGGTGGAAAGCAGGAGCAGCCCACAGGCTCCTGAACTGAGAAATAACTGGGAGTTCAAGGAGGCCACATGATGGGAGAATCTCCAGAGCTGGAGACAACAGTGCTCCACAGCTCCAGGAAAGTGCACAGGGTGAGGAACTGGACCGTGGGGTGTCACAGAACTCCCCGGAGAGACCACTGCTTGGAAAAAAAAAAAAAAAATCTAACAACAAAGCCAATGTAGAAAATCCTGAGCACCTGTTATAGGGGGCTCGGTGGCAAACTGACACCTATGTGCTCCATAGGCTGAGGAAACCCACCTCACCCCATCTCCAAAAGTGCCCCACAAGGCCACCACCATCAGCCCATAGGTCTCATCTCCAATCTGCCAGCCCTGGTGTGTGGAGAACCTTCCCCTTGCCACACCATCAGCTTTGCTAAGCCTTGGAGGCTTGTCACATCGGGTGGAAGCACCTTGCTCCTCTGATGTTCTCTTTGGGCACTACACTCCAAATTTGGGACAGCAAAGCCACCTTGCTGTGTATAACCTCAGAGG
The DNA here is from genome assembly GCF_001431845.1 of Calidris pugnax. Taxonomy (NCBI): domain Eukaryota; kingdom Metazoa; phylum Chordata; class Aves; order Charadriiformes; family Scolopacidae; genus Calidris; species Calidris pugnax. The sequence continues at coordinate 109,057 of NW_015091199.1, read as the reverse complement.
TACGGATGGGTCTGGGGGGCTGGCCTGAGCTGGGATGAAGGCTCAAGTAAGCCTTCCCCCATCACACCGAGCCACCGCGGGCCCTCACCTCCTCCCTGGTGGCCACATCCCGCAGCTTGATGACTCCATCCTTGAGCTCCTGCTCACCCACGATGGCAACAAGGGGGATGCCTGTCTCCTCACAGTACTGCAGCTGGTTCAGCAGCTTGGGGTTCTTCTTGTACAGCACTTCTGCCTGGAAGAGAACCAGGGCATGAGGTCACAATCAGCATGCTGGCCTGTTTCTCTGCACCCCCTCAACCAGGCTCTGCTGGGCCAACCTGCTAATTGGCATCTGGTGAGCGTCGGGGAGAAGATGGGCTACTGGAGAAGCCCAGGCGTTACAGCTAACAAGTAACACAACACAGCTCAAAGGTGCTCACAAGACACTGCTTATCCTGGGAAGACACCAGCTCATTAGCTCTAGTCTGTGTCAGAGCAGGGCTGACCCCCCTGGTGTCCCTACAGGGTCTGGAGCCCCACAGAGCACCCAGACATTCTCCTCTGCTCTGCCATCGAGGGACTTCTGCCCACAGCAGGCAGGGAGTAGGGCCTTCCACTTGCTGAAACCAGCCCAGGCTCCTCCTGGGCCCATTCTCCTCTCCTGGCACGGCTCCGTGGGGGTTTTTTATTATTTTTGTTAGAATCAACACAGTATCCCAGCTGCCAGGCAGCAGAGGCTGGAGCGTCACCTGCTTTGGGAATCTGTCCTGAGATAACAGGCACAGAGCAGCCCCTGCATTGTCACAGCGCTGACCAAGTCACACTGCCCAGCCCCTCCTGGAGAACATCTGATTCAGGACGCCGAGACGAGGCAGGCTCTATCCAGGAAGGCAGTCTGCTGCCCACCTTCTCCCCAAGATCCTTCCTCCCACAGCAAAGCCAGGTCTGGTCCATTCCTGGCATGGAGAGTGGACCAGGCAGCTCCTGACTTGACCAGGTGATGGACATACCTTGATTCCAGCATCCCACAGCTCAGCAATGAGCTTCAGCCGCTCTTCAAGGAGCTTCTTTTGGGCAGAGGCCACCAGCACCTGTGTCTCCGTTGTCCTGATCTTTTCTTCAGAGGCCTAGAGAGGGGACAAGACTCAAAAGATGCCATGGACACACAGAGCTATGAGAGACCCGAGGAGCAGGACGAGTCCCCAGCCCAGGCCCATGGGTTTAGCAGTGAAGAGGATCAGGCTCAGTGGGATAAACAGCATAAACTCAGGAGAGACAGGGAGGCCCCACAGACCCCATCCTGGTGCAGAATCTCATCTTCTGCGGTTGTTCCGTGATGGGGGCTCCCATCCGTCCTGTGCTGCAGGTGTGTGGGCTGGAGGATGTGCTGAGAATGAGCAAATCCCCTGCCAGCTTCTGCCTAGAGACTGCTCCTCCACACACGAGGACCTCCCAGGGACCTGCTGCGAGCAGCTCCAGAGCAGCGGGCCCGGCAGAGGCAGGAGAGAGGCAGCTGCCTGCTCTCCAGGGTTAATCTAACCACGGCTGAGATTAACAGCAGGGAGCTGAGATGCTCCAGTGCTGTCAGCAGCCACCTGCTCCCGTGGCAGATACTCAAAGTGGCATTTTCCTGCCACTGCTTTTGCTGAAGGGAGAAGCCTTTAAAAGGTCATCTGCAGAGGAACAAACCTGGCCAGGACTGCAGGTGGTGGGGGAAGAGTTGTGTTTCCACTTAGAAATACTGGTTGGGTCTCGCTGTGAGGACAGAGCTCCCCACAGGTCTCTTGCAGGGGGAGAAATGTGTGGTTGGGGTTTTGGGAGCCTACAGAAGACCTGTTTAACATCCATTGACTGGGACGGAGGACAACGCATCGGTACCACAACTCTGAGGAGAGGGGAAATAGGAAAAAAAGTAACTGGGAAATCCCCATAGGCACCCACGATCCCTGCCCTGGGACATCCAACCCCTGTCTGGTCTCAGCCTTGGGCAGGAGGAGCAGATGTGCACGGCTGCTGTCTTGGTGCCAGCGTGCCAAGGGGAACGTGGGGTCACACGGGTGCCTGAGGCAGTGGGGACACCAGGGCCCCCCACCTGGGTACCGGGTATGGCTGAGGATTAAAGTGCCCCTCCAGCTGCAGCTGAACAAGCCACCTCCAAGGGCTGATGGAAAAGGGATTTAATCTGCAGTGGAAGCCCTGGAGATCATCTCCCACGCCAGAGAAAACAGGAGATGATCATGTCCTGGTTCTGACTCCTGCAGAGCACAGCCAGCCCGGCTGGCTCCTCCATCAAAGGCTGCAGCAAGGGAGACTCACTTCAGCATCTCCTGGACTGGGGGTATATGGGGAGAATGTAAATCTTTGCTTGTTGTCCATGCTCAGTTGAGCACCAAAAGGCACCTACCTCCACTCTCTGCTCTAGGATGGAGAAGATCCGCTCGATCCCAATGCTGACCCCCACACAGGGCACCTTCCGGCCCTTGGGATCAAACATCCCCACCAGCCCGTCGTAGCGACCGCCTCCAGCCACGCTCCCAACGCCGACCGACTCCTCCACGTGGTCGTTCTCCTGCTGCAGCAGGACAGCCTCAAAGATCACTCCCGTGTAATAGTCCAGACCCCGCGCCAGGCTCAGGTCAAAGGAGATCTGTAGGACACCAGGGAGCCCCGTCACTGGGTGCACTCAGGGGGACCCTGGGCTGCACCCCCTCCTGCCTCCGCAGCTCCTCACCTTCCCTGTGATGCCAAACAGGGTCAGGTACTCAAACAGCAGCTTCATGTCCCCCAGCCCCTCCTTGGCCAGCTTGTTCTGGGACAGCTTGGGGTCCTGCAGAAGCCGCTCGATCAGGTCCAGGCCACCTGTGGAAACAAGATATGTCTCAGGGCAACCAGCAGAGCAGCACCCACAGCGATGGGCCCAGCCTGGACTTCTCTGTCACTTGCCCTGCCCGGAAGGACAAGGCCAAGGGCTGGACACTCCAGGTGCTCACCGTGAAGCTGGACATACTCCCCGATGCGATCCGCAGCCTCGGGGGAGAGCCCCTTCTCTCCTACCATCTCGCTCCTCACTTCTTCCCACGGCATCTGTGAAGAGAGAGAAGATCACCCACTGCTTCAGGGTTGTGTTGTCTCCTGGGGAAGGTCTCTGGTGGCCCTGCCCAGTACAGATTAACAGACGTATCTGCCCTCAACACACCTTTACATGGCAACACCCTGTCATTGTCAGCATGGTTAAGAGGTGCATGAGAGAAGCAGCAGATCAAATGCTCTCAAGAGCATGGTCGTATGGTCATGATTCCATTTCTTGTACCTCTGCACAGCCTGTTTGTTTCCCAACCCTGCAGTCAGCAAAGGTGCCCAAAAGCTTGAAGCCCTGGGACAGAGTGGCTGGAGAGCTGCCTGGCAGAAAAGGACCTGGGGGTGTTGGTGGCCTGTGGGCTGAACATGAGCCAGCAGTGTGCCCAGGTGGCCAAGAAGGCCAACAGCATCCTGGCCTGTATCAGGAACAGCGTGGCAAGTAGGACCCGAGAGGTGATTGTCCCCCTGTACTTGGCGCTGGTGAGGCCCCACCTCGAGGACTGTGTCCAGTTTTGGGCTCCCTACCATAAAAAAGACATTGAGGTGCTGGAGCGGGTCCAGAGAAGGGCAACAAAGATGGTGAGGGGTCTGGAGGACAAGTCTTATGAGGAGAGGCTGAGGGAACTGGGGTTATTCAGCCTGGAGAAGAGGAGGCTGAGAAGAGACCTTATTGCTCTCTACAACTACCTGAAAGGAGGGTGTAGAGAGGTGGGGGTCGGTCTCTTCTCTCAAGTCACAGGCGACAGGACAAGAGGAAATGGCCTCAAGTTGCCCCAGGGGAGGTTCAGGTTGGATATTAGGAAAAATTTTTTCACTGAAAGGGTTATCAGCCTTTGGAATGGGCTGCCCAGGGAGGTGGTTGAGGCCCCATCCCTGGAGGTGTTCAAAAGACAGGTTGATGTAGTGCTGGGAGGTCTGGTTTAGTGATGGTGTTGCTTCTTGTTTGTTGTGTGGGTGTCTATTTTTGTCAGTTAGGTTGACAGTTTGACAAGATGATCTGTAAGGTCCCTTCCAACCTAGAAGATTCTGTGATTCTCTGACAAATACTTTGGTTTTGATTTCTGGCCAGAATCGACCATCAGTACTGTAAAAGCACCGAGTCTGAGAGATATCTTGCTGCTGTGGTTTCCCTGGGCAGGTGCTGAGGCATAAACACCAGTCAAGAAAGCGTTGCTGGTCATGCCAGCACCTGGGAAGGTGTGAGGAGATGGGCAACACAGAAGCCCAACGTTAAGCAGAACATGCTGCAGCTTTCCCACCGACCAAGTGGTCAAAGAGGACCAGAGACTTGATCACATCCAGCTGCACTGAGATAAATCATAAGATTTAGGTATGAAAACAGGGAAATTACCCCACTCTAAAAAAGCCCAGTCCTCCCTTCCTATCGCTTTTCCACACATACACAGCCCCAAAACCTACACTTTGGACTTTAAGTGAGCCTTCCTCTAGTTGACTTGATTTGATGAGGCCTCCGAGGGAAAATGCAGCTCATCCTTGAACAAAGCCAAGTGAACACAGGAGATGAGACACAAGGCCCCTTTGTTTAACAGGGTTTCACAGGAGAGTTAAGAGCCTTCCTGTAAGCAGTCAGGCCCCAGCATCCCCCACATGACTCTCAACACAGAAATTCACCTCCAAATTCTGCTTTGGATCCCGAGCCAAGAAAACTGAGCTTTTAGATTGCACTTCATTTTAAGATTCCTCTTCCTTAGCTGTTAGCGGAGGGCTGTATACACATTTATAGACTGATCTCCAGCATCTTTTTATCTGACTAGGGCCTACATTCAAGACAATCAGCTGCAAATAAAAAGCTGTACCTACACCGACACCTTTCCCTCCTCCCAAAGGGCCACACAATCCCCCAAATCCCTTAGAGACCTTCACAGCAGCCAGTGCTCCCGAGGCACCTTGCTGAGTGCAAACCCTGTGGGTCCCTCCTGCCTGGTGTCCGACAGGAGCAGCTGCACACAGAGGTGGTTGTCCTGTGTCACACCAAACCTCAGCCCAGCCACACGAACAGCGATGTCTACACACAGCGTGTTTTATAAAAAATACCTGTGTTACACACCCAGAGTCAGCAGAGGTGGGAATGAGGTGACCAGGAGATCATAGAATCACTGAGGTTGGAAGAGACCCTTGGGATCATCGAGTCCAACCATCTCCCCTACTCTACAAAGTCCTCCCCTACACCATGTCCCTTAAACACAGCCGGGGATGGGGACTCCCCCCCCTCCCTGGGCAGCCTGTTCCAATGCCCGACCACTCTTTCAGTGAAAAATTCCTTCCTCATGTTCAATCTAAACCTCCCCTGTTGGAGCTTGAAGCCATTCCCTCTCGTTCTATTGTTAATTACCTGTGAGAAGAGACCAGCTCCAACCTCTCTACAGTGTCCTTTCAAGTAGTTGTAGAGAGTGATGAGGTCTCCCCTCAGCCTCCTCTTCCTCATACTGAACAGCCCCAACTCCCCCAGCCGCTCCTCCTACCATTTGTTTTCCAGCCCGCTCACCAGCTTCGTCGCCCTCCTCGGCACTCGCTCCAGCACCTCGAGATCTCTCTTGTATTGAGGTGCCCAGAACTGGACACAATGTCACACACGTTGTCCCTGTGACCGTGTCCATCCCCAGGCCAGCCCCAAGGAGCCCTGTTCCCAGCAAAACATGCTTGTGCTGATGACAGCCACAGGAGAGTGTGTGAAGACATGCTGTGGGGGCACACAGGGCAGCACAACACCAAACAGACCGGTCTTCCGGGGTTATTTGTCAGGTCTGTGTTTCTGATCTCTTACTCCTTACTCTAGATCCAAGGATCTAGATAGATTGGATCACTGGGCCAATGCCAATAGAACGAGTTTCAACAAGGGCAAGTACAAGGTCCTGCACTTGGGCCACAATAACCCCCTGCAGCGCTACAGGCTGGGGGAAGTGTGGCTGGAGCTGCCTGGAGGAAAGAGACCTGGGGGTTCTGGTTGACAAAGGGCTGAATATGAGCCGGCGTGTGCCCAGGGGGGCAAGAAAGCCAATGGCATCCTGGCTTGTATCAAAAATAGTGTGACCAGCAGAAGTAGGGAGGTGATTGTGCCCCTGTACTCAGCACTGGGGAGGCCACACCTCGAGTGTTGTGTCCAGTTTTGGGCACCTCAATCCAAGAGAGATCTGGAGGTGCTGGAGCGAGTGCAGAGGAGGGCAACGAAGCTGGTGAGGGGGCTGGAAAACAAATCG
>NW_015091199.1:85027-102688 GCF_001431845.1 Calidris pugnax | reverse complement strand
AATTAGTGACAGAACGAGAGGGAATGGCTTCAAGCTCCAACAGGGGAGGTTTAGATTGAACATGAGGAAGGAATTTTTCACTGAAAGAGTGGTCGGGCATTGGAACAGGCTGCTCAGGGAGGGGGTGGAGTCCCCATCCCTGGCTGTGTTTAAGGGCTGTTTAGATGCAGTGCTGAGGGACATGGTGTAGGGGAGGACTTTGTAGAGTAGGGGAGATGGTTGGACTCGATGATCCCAAGGGTCTCTTCCAACCTCAATGATTCTATGATTCCTTCTCCCTCCAAATCCTTTTCTCTACTTCCAGGTAAAATACACCTCATCCACACGTGCCCACCTCGCTTCTCTTTGCTGTCTCCCTGCTGCTCCTCGCCGTCTCCTGAGGGTCCCACAAAGGCCAGAGGCACACACAGAGGCCAGTGGTGCCCTGATCAGCTGAAACAGCCTGGCCAGCAACGTGCAGGTGCTGCAGACTGCGTGTCCTCAGCAGGGATGCTTGACATGGCATCGCCAATCAATAGCGCCGGTTTGCAGGACACTATTTAGAAATAGGGTCCTGGACAACACACCAGCTCTGGCAGCCTGCTCACCTGTGGATTTCCATTTAACTCAGCCCTGTCATCTGCCAGCTAATTGCCTTACGGACTGCCACTCACAATTGCACTTCTCTGAGACTGCTGCATCACCACCGAGTTTTACCATTTCTGTCACACTCACCTTGCAACTGAAGTCTGAAATTCTAGTAAAGGTTGGACCAGATGATCTTTTGGGATCCCTCCCAATCTGGGCTGTTCTACCCAGGACACAACTGTGACTCCTCACACCACCCGACTGAACCTAATGCATTTGAAAAGGCTTTTCAATACCCTGGCCCAGTCTGGGGGCAGGTTTTCATGACCCTGATTCATAAGCAGCAGTACCTTAAGAAGGCTGAGGTTTGGGGTATCAAAGAGCATTTGAAGAGCATGTGAAGAGCATTTTTCCCCTCCCTCCTTTCCATTTGTCAGGACCTCATGGGATACTGGAGAAGAAAGCAAAGGATCCAGTTTTCCTACGTGACTGCTGTGTGAGTGTGCCTCCAGGGAAATGGGGGAACAAGAACAACTCGATGTTTATCGGCGTTTTCCAGCCAGTTCTCATGGACCCATAAGGACAAAGACTCACTGGAACTCCAGCAGCAGCAGCCTGGGACTCCAGCCCGTACCTTATCCAGTTTGTCCACGCTGGAGCAGATCGTTCGGAACTTGCTGTCTGGGACACCACAAACTGCAAACATCCCATCGAGGATGCGCCGATCGTTGACCTGGGGGAGAGGGAGCAAGTCATTAACCATGAACTCAAACAGACGCTTCAGCCGTGTCCGGTTTCTCTCCTCTCTAGATTCAAGTCTCTTCCCTGTTCCTGGGGAGCTAAGCTGCCCCCCTGCCCACAGCAGGCAGCTAACACAACTGACTTCTACTGAGCCTGGGTAGAGCTCTCACCTTCTTCTTCTACAGCCACAGGCTTCTCCACTCAACAGAGAAGAAAAACCAACGGGGCCTATGAGAGCCACCAAGCTGGTGAGGGGCCTGGAGAACAAGTCCTATGAGGAGAGGCTGAGGGAACTGGGCATATTTAGTTTGGAGAAGAGGAGGCTGAGGGGAGACCTCATTGCCCTCTACAGCTCCCTGAAAGGAGGGTGTAGAGAGGCAGGTGTTGGCCTCTTCTCCCAAAGGACGAACGACAAGACCAGAGGAAATGGTCTGAAGTTGGGGCATGGAGATTTAGATTAGATATTAGAAAGAACTACTTTACTGAGAGAGTGGTCAGGCACTGGAACAGCCTGCCCAGGGAGGTGGTGGAGTCACCATCCCTGGAGGTATTTAAGAAATGTATAGACATGGCTCTTCAGGGCATGCTCTAGTGCCCAAGGTTATTGGTTTATGGCGAGGTGTTGAGTGTGGGGTTTAGTTGGTGGGTGCGGTGTTTTTGGTGGGCGTTTGGTGTGGTGTGTTTTGTATTTGTTTCGTTGGGTTTTTTTTCGTTGTTTTTTTTTTTGTGGTTGGACTTGATGATCTCAGAGGTCCCTTCCAACCACTAAGATTCTGTGAAATCTGTGACTTCTCATGTGGGCACGTAAAAACAGCTCAGGAACATACCACAGACTAAGGAGATGAATTCAGTGAGTTATTCTGCTCTCTCGGTCTAAGAACATCTATTTTAACATAATTAAAACCTCACTAAGGATTTTTTTTTGTTTTTTGATAGTATAGTTTAATTATCGTCTGTAATAGTAGGTGATTGAGGCCAAAGGTTGAGCTGGATTCAACCTTTCCATGGGTAGTGAGAACATATAAAATTAAATTAGACAGAAAGACTGCTCAGGAGTTTGCGATCCTCCAGCACCAACGTGAATGGGACAGTAGCTCATGGAAGACAAGAATAACCGCAGGCAGGTTATTCTGCTGTTCCCTGCTGCAGAAGTGCCTTCTCATTGGCAAATACATCTGCTTCACCACTGCAAACACACAGTAGCTGGACAGGCAGTTCTGGACACAGCTCTTCACCTCATCCCAGATGGGTTCAAGGGCAGGTAACTGCTCCCCTTCCCAGTGGAGGCTGCACATCAGAGCACAACACCCAGCCCACACTGCTCCCCTCCCTGGCAGAATTCAACAATGGTCCAACTCTGCATCCCTCTCAGAGGTCCTACCTCCCTCTCAGAGGTCCTACCTCCCTCCTGTACATCAGGCACTCCTACCCATCACTCTTCTACACCTTTCCCCATCCTGGAGGGGTTCAAGGCCAGGCTTGACAGGGGTTTGAACAACCTGGTCTAGTGGGAGGTGTCCTTGCCCAGGGCAGGAGGTGGGTCTGGATGATCTTTAAGGTCCCTTCCACCCAAACCATTCTATGGTTCTGTGATTCCTGCCTGACCTGCACCGTTTGCTGCCACACCGAAGTAACAGGTGTTTTGAAGCAAACCACAAGCTCAACCTACAGCAGGGCACCACTCTTCTTCTGGAAGAGGCCTCAGGCCCAGAAAGGATTTGGTGGGAAGGCAGGAGTCTGCAGACACCACAGGGCACACTGAGCAGCCATCCTCATGAAGGGGGCATGAGGAACCAGGACAAGGCAGGGACCCTGGGCCAGAGCCTGCGTTTTACTGCAGGCAGTGAATGAGACAGTCACCGGGTAGTTGGCGGCTGGATGTTTTGCAAGGGACTGTGGTGAGTGCTAGAGAGAACTCTGCAGACTGCAGTCTCAGGAAACCTCCTTGCATTCCCAGCTAAAGGCAAGTCTGAGCTAAGGTCCAGCCTTTTAGTGTACACACCAGGAGGAGGCAGAGAGGGGCAACGAACTGTGGCTTCTGGGTCAGGTGTTAGAGTGGGAACAGGTGCCGCTGCATAAAACTACAGGAACAATGTAGTTGTTAGAGTCTTCCAACTCTAAAAATTCAGTGAAATTCAGTGAAACAACCACTGCTTCCCACTGTGGCACAGAGAAACCCGCCCACTCTCACCTTAATGAGAAAGTCCCCGAGCTGCAGGTCACTCAGGATCTCGTGCACGATCTTCAGGCACTCGGCGTCGGGAATCATCGGGTCGAACTGCCCGGCGATGTCAAAATCCTGGGGCACAGGAAAAGGCAGTGAGCAATTTATGACAGGACAGGGCTTCAACTCTGCTGCTAACAGCAGTTTGTTTACAGAAAGTGACAGAAATGGGTGTAAGGAAGCGCTAGCGCTCTCCAGGAGGACCCAGATGGGGCAAGAGGAGGTGTTCAAGGCCAGGCTGGATGTGGCCTTGAGCAACCTGCTCTAGTGGGAAGTGTCGCTGCCCATGGCAGGGGGTTGGAACTGGATGATCTTTGTTGTCCCTTCCAACCCAAACCATTCTATGATTTTAAGATGTGGGTTATGACCCTCTCTCATGGCAGGCGGCAGTGGTCTGTGTCCACTGCACTGCAAGGAGCCTGCACACTGTGTGGTGACCAGTGCAGGCAGTTTGTGAGAAGCTGTTCTGCTTCTGGAGGTGCGTGACCTGCTCCCTGCCTCTGACACAGCAGTTTACTGTGTGATACGCTTTGAAACAGAGATCCCTGACAAATGACAGCAGAGAGATCATCAGCAGTAAATAAATAGCACAAAGGAACCGGTAAAGGGAGGAGAAAACGACTTATTATTTGGTATGACCTAAATGCCACGTTTCATCTTGATTCTTAGGATATTATTTTTTTAATACACATGCCAATCAAGTTAATGATCAGGGAAGAAAACAACAGAAGCAATCTCAACTGAGGCAGAACCAGTTTGAACTGCCAAGACAGGAAAAGAAATCAGAACGCCTGAGTGGTCTCCACCAGAGATTACCAGATGGACTAGCACGTAGGACTAAAGTACAACAGCAAGATGTTTTAATAGGCTGGTACCCCATGATTGGAAAATAGCAAAAACCCAACATCAGTGTTTAGAGAGAAATAAAATACAGAAGCAACAAGAGACCTCTTATTCAACTCTCATTTATGAGTCCCCAGATGCAAAGTCTTCAGTGATATTTTGAGTACAAGAATCATTTTAATTAAATGGGTACCTTTCAGCTTCACTAAGCTTCCAAAATAAATTAGGGCAATGGAGGAGGAAAGAGATAAGATGACATCAGTTAATCCCCAATGAGCCAAGTGCAAGAAAGGCTGATGCAATCCCTGGGGAAGTTGGGTGAGGACTGGTACAGTCAGGAAAGTGCCGCTACCGCTGCGCATGGCACAGGTGAAATCTCACTGAAAAAAACCCAACTAAGGGCTGGTGTACATTATATTTAAGAAAAGATGCAGACAAAGCTTCTGGACTGAGCAAAGAAGCAAAGCATCTCCAGGGAGAGAAGGTAACGGAGCTTGATTTGCATGGCATAAATAAGGAGGGGATGATGTCTCTAAACACTTCCCAAACGTTTATCTGGGAATGGGGAAGAATCCACATGAAGGGAGGACAGCTACCATTTGAAGAGCTGCACTGGCACAAGGAGAAGTAAACTATCAGACACAAGTAAAAGTAAACTATCAGACATGGGTAAGTTTATCCTGGGTATCAAAAGACTATTTCTAGCTACCCTAGGAGTGAGAGCTTGGAATAGTCTTTCAGATGAGACAAGAAGCAGAGACCCCAAGTTATCTGGAAACAGGAATTCACCAAGCTGGAGCTGGAAGGCATCCACTGGGGTTGTATGCTGAATATTCTCAAACAGGAATTTGGAATATGACACCTTGGGGATGGTGTTATTACAGCAGAACAAAGCCATTCCTTGGGGCTACCACACTCTGAGAAAGCCACAAAGGAAATTGCTTTCTAACCTGTTCTGTAATTTCACCTCTGGGTTTTTCCCTTCCTTTGAAATAAAGATTGACTAAGTACGGGACAGAAGCAGCATATCCTACAGTTGTGTCGCTTCCCTGGTTCCAGTGTCCTGCTCACGTACCTGGGAATGCAACTGTTGCCAGATTTGGGATCAGAAGGAGATTCTTTCCCCTGCACCAGGCTGGGAAGCACTGTGGGATGGAGCAAGGAGCCCTCTCCACAGTGTGAAGCAGACCTGGGGGCAATATTACAAAGTTCCCCAATACACCAGCACCCCATGTCCCAGCCATCATCCTCACTCTCCCACTGTCACACTGATTTTCACACCCATCAGGGCATGCTAAGGAAATCACTGGATCCTCCTGAGCTTTCCACAGCCACAGGGAAGGCCACTGCAGGGTAACACAGCCTTTGGTCCTTCATTTTTATGGTGCTATGTCCCCACAAGTGCTGCCCAACCTACAGCCCTGATGGCCAAACTCACACACTGGTAGAACTCCCTGTAGCGGCCCCTGGTCATGGCCGGGTTGTCCCGCCTGTAGACCTTGGCGATGTGGTAACGCTTGATGTTGGTGATCTTGTTCATGGCCAAATAGCGAGCGAAGGGCACCTGAGATGGTAGGGTTAAGGATGGGAACAGGGAGGGATGACCTCACCCAGTTATCAGTCACAGGCAGTGCTGGGTCCTCACTATCTCCCCAGCACCCAGCACAGTGTGGCGCACATCCGCGGGGCAAAGGAACTGCTAAGAGATGGCTAGACTTGCCACAGCTCCCCATGGTCTTCACAACTGCCCAAGATACAGCCCACCAAGCTGCCACTGAGTGTCCCTTCAGGCATCTTCCAGGACCACCCGAGGTTGGATTTCGGTCTTACGTGGGCTGTGTACCCTGGGCACCCTGCTGAGGAGAAATCACACTCCACAGATCTTCCTTCCCTCCCCGTACAAGTGTGACTTTGCCAAACGGAAGCAACGTCCAGAAAATAAATGAGCAAGGGTTCTGCACTCGCTGAACCATGCTCCCTGTCAGCCAAGGGACTGTCCTCCCTCCTCATCCCTTGCCCTCTGGACAACGATGCCCCAAAAGGAGATGACAAGACCCCTCAGCAGTGGCTGTGGCAGGATACTGTCAGGTCATAGCGCAGGGACAGCAGCTCTCCTCCTTGATCTTTCAGGTCATAGATGAGCTTTGAGTCTTCACCATATTTCCCCGTCAGCGTCTCCTACAACAAAAGGACACACAAAGAAACAGTATCTTCAGTGACAGGGCATCAGCCCTAGAAGATGCAGAAAACACGGAGAGAAAGGGAGGACATGGAGGAGATGGAAGAAGAAAACTCAGCCCTCAACACATGGCAAGCTTTCAACTGCAGAATCTCATCCGCTCAGCCGACGTGCTGTGTCCTCACTCACCTTCAGCTCAAACACTGGTGTATCAATGACTTCTGCTCCATGGCGCTTGAAGCAGGTGATGATGGCATTGAAGACTCTCTCACGAATGGCCATTTGCTTGGGGCTATAGTCCCGTGTGCCCTGGGGCCAGGTAAGGAAAAGAAAAGGACACGTTGGGTTAGAGGCATGCGGTGGAGAGAGATGTCAGAGGTGACGTGAAGAAGCCATCATACTATTAACAAAGCCAGAGAGAACAGGTCCAGACACCAGATATCAGGAGAGGTGGTAAAAAGCAGCACCAAAGAATAGTGGAAAACATCAGGACACAGCTCAGACATGCCAGAGCTAAATCTGGTTCAGGAGTTTCACTACGCAGGAAACAAAGGAGCTAACACAGATCCAACACTCAGAGGGTTCAAAATTTCCGAGGACGACAACGCAGCTTGGATCTGTCCACAGCTCTAAGCCAAATGTATCAGCCAGACCCTGGCACAACGAGCCACTCAGGGGTGGAATCAGAGGACAGGCCTGTTCAGAAGCTGTGAAATAACCAGCAGCTCTACAATTTCCAAACACATACAGAGAAAAATCATCTTTTCAAAGCGCAATACCTGCAAAGTGCACATCTACCGTGTGATGCGATGTGCTCCCTTTCCATTTCTTTGCTGTCAAGAGTCACTGAATTATTCCGATGACCGCCTTCAGGCTCTCAGCAACACATCAATCCCTGCTAATTAACTAGACCTCCCCCTTTCATTTTTCTAGGGATTAGCAGTAAGGCAGGAGGGAGCAGAGAGCAGGTCCTGGGTAACACCCCACCTGCAGGCTGCAGAGCACAGAGCAGATCCCAGCCGTACACTGACATCAATCCCTGCTAATTAACTAGACCTCCCCCTTTCATTTTTCTAGGGATTAGCAGTAAGGCAGGAGGGAGCAGAGAGCAGGTCCTGGGTAACACCCCACCTGCAGGCTGCAGAGCACAGAGCATATCCCAGCCGTACACTGACGTGGCTGACACCAGCTGGAAGCTCAGGCTGCATTTCCCTGGCACTCACAGAGCTGCAAAATCCTCTCTCCATATCTTAACACCCTGAAATACCCTTCCACTTCCCAGGTCTCGCATCACAATTACATTTACCAAAAGGAAATGGACAAGGAGAGTTTTGAGGTATTTCTTAAACCAGTGGCATTAACACAACCTGGTTTATTTGTGAGGACCATTCATAACTGTCTCCACACCACAGCATGGAAGTGCAGTTGGCCTCTAATCAGCTGACAGTGACAAAACACTCAAGTTACAAAAAAGTGCAGCATAAATTGCATTACGGACACTATTTTCAGGGGCTTGGGGACTGAAAAGCTATCCCTGAAGGAAAGGTTCTTCTGCAAGAGGACACAAATAACATCAGCAGCTGGCCAGACCTGCTCAGTCAATGGGATTACCCACTTCCACAGACTAAAGCAAGACCAAAAGCCACAAGAGCTCTCTTGCTCCTCACATTTCAACATGTGCTGAACATTTCTGGCAAGCACTGCCAGGCATCTGAGTTTCTTTGGCTGCCTTATGCTTTCTAATTCCCCCACAATGAGCCTCACACCAGCAGAGCCACACTTCACACCCAACCAGCCAGGAGCTCCATCCAGGTTAAAGGGAACAGGACCTGCTTGAAGATCCTTGATCCACAAGAGCTAATGCTGCAGGGACTAGTGGGGTCAGTGCTACAGGAGCTGAAGAGTTCCAGCCCTAAACTCACTGGGGCAATGCAAGTCATGACCTTACTTCAAATACCACAATCCAAGCAGATAAGAGACCTCTCACACTGGGCAGCTCTGATAAAGCTTGCCCAAAAGGGAATTTAATTTCCTGACCACACCAGCTAGTGGGTGGCTCGTCACAGACGCACCAGAAAGTCTTTTAGTAGGGTATCTGGGCCAGATGCTGTCAGGGATATTTCCCCCACTCTCTCTCTCCCGTGGTGCTAAAAGTGAAACAGAAATGAGAATAAAGACAGAAAAGTCTGTGCTGAGGTTCTGCAGGGGCAGGTGTGCGGGGGGTGCCGTGTGTGTGCACAGGAGCAGGTGATGCACACAGAGATACACGTGAGTGTGTGCGCTCGAGGAAGTTACCTTCGGGGTCTTGAGCACAAACTTGTGTTTTCCCTCATCTCCTCCCAGCTGCGCCTTCATCTCCAGGAGTTTTGCCACCTCCTTTGCAATCTGGGGAGGGAATAAGGAGGGAGTTGGGGGTAAGCCTACCTGCCAGGCCCAGCCCACAGGCCTTCCCCAACACCTTCAGCCTCAACACCTTCAGCCTCAACATTCCCAGTACACCCAGACTCCCCAGCCTCAGTACATACACTGTTCCCTGTCTCCAACAGCAACCAGAGGGGTACTGCCTGCTCCTCTCCGGTACTCCCCACTTCTGCTGCAAGAACCCCAACCTCAGCACCTCCACCACCCCCACCACTCTCTAACTCCCACAGCCTCCATTACCTTCAACATCTGCCTCCCTGGCCAAGACACCTCCTGTCCTACCAGCCTCCACACCAGCCCCAGCACCACCAGCTCCTGCTGCCCACTGTCAGCAGTCTCCAGCACCGTCCTCCCAGTCCTAACATCCCCAAGCATCCTTCTCTCCAGTCTAACACCAGTGTCACCAGTTTCCCCAGACACCTCATCCCCTTGGCTCTCCAGTCCAGAGCGGTACTCCCATCCTCCCCAACACCTCTCTTCCCAATGCCACCACCCCTAGCCCAGCAACACTTACACCAATGCTCCCAGTTCCCTACAGCACCATCCTTCTAAGCCCAGCAACCCCAAACACACCCTGCTCATCCCAGCAGCCCTCTCTCCAGCCCAGCACCAGCAACCCCAGTTCCCCCCAAGCCCCTCTTCCCCATACCAAGATCCTCAAAGCTCCAGCCCTCTCTCTCCAGGCCAGTTCCCCTGCTCCCAGCCACAGAACCAGAGTGCTGGACGAGACCTTATAAATCATCCAGTGCCACCCCCTGCCCTGGGCAGGGACACCTCCCACCAGCCCAGGTTGCTCCAAGCCCCCTCCAACCTACCCTTGAACCCCTCCAGGGATGGGGCAGCCACAGCTTCTCTGGGCAACCTGGGCCAGGCTCTCACCACCCTCACAGCAAAGTTCTTCCCCACAGCTCATCTCCATTCTCTGCGCACTGCGCCCCCCGCGCCTGCGCACTGCGCCCCCCGCCGGTTGCCAGGGCAACGCGCCCGCGCCTGCGCAGGGCCGGGCCGGGCCTCGCCTCAGCGCCCCGCGACGGCGGCGCCAAACGCTGAATAAACGCCGTAGGGTGGGGTTTTTGCCCGTTGTGGGAAACGAGCTAAGTTTTGCTTCAGCTAATTGATATATTCTTGTTAGTGTGTCAGTACTAACAAAGGTGTCTTAGTGATAGTAGAGTCTAATCAATTGCATCCAATTAATCCCCGGAAATTAGATCTCCCCTGGGTGACCTAATAGCGG
The DNA here is from genome assembly GCF_001431845.1 of Calidris pugnax. Classification (NCBI taxonomy): domain Eukaryota; kingdom Metazoa; phylum Chordata; class Aves; order Charadriiformes; family Scolopacidae; genus Calidris; species Calidris pugnax. The sequence continues at coordinate 92,479 of NW_015091199.1, read as the reverse complement.
CCTTCCAGTACCTGAAGGGAGCCTACAGGAAGGCTGGGGAGAGCCTGTTTACAAAGGCTGTCAATGACAGAACGAGGGGTAATGGCTTTAAACTGGAGAAATGCAGATTTAGATTGGATGTTAGGAATAAATTCTTTCCTGTGAGGGCTGTGGAGCACTGGAACAGGTTGCCCAGGGAGGTGGTTGAGGCCCCTTCCCTGGAGATACTCAAGCACAGGCTCAACGAGGCCCTGGACAACCTGGTCTAGTTGGGGGTGTCCCTGCTGACTGTGGGGAGGTCAGACTAGATGGCCTTTGGAGGTCCCTTCCCTTCCGACCCAGATGATTCTATGATTCTATGAAATGCCCTTGGTCTGTCCAGGGATCCTTGTTGGCAGAGCGTTATCCAGGGGAAGAGAAACAGACTGGAACACGGCCTTCGACACAGGAACCCATAGGGGAAGGGAGTATCAATAAGGTCAAAGAAACTGGCCTCGGGCAGTAAATCTGCCAAGTAGATGGTAGCAAAGACTGTGAAATAATGTGTAACGTAATCAACTAATCGAAGGCATGTCTAGGATAATGATTTTGTAGAATAGGTGTATGTGTGCCTTATATGGGAAAAAAGTGCGAACTAAACCTGTAATAGGTCAGGCGGTCGGGAAGAATGTGAGCTCCAACTTCTCAGCCCCTGAGAAGAGAGACAAACTCAGACAGATGGGATAAGGGTATAAAATACCTGAAAGCTGAAAGATCAGCGTGCATCTATTTTTGGTGCACCCGATTCAGCACTGTTTCATATTAACAAATTTTTTTTAACCTTTGCTTCAGCAACTTTGTCCTCTTTAAATTCTAAGATGTGAGTCAGTGTTTCTCATGCTGTCATTTTGTTGTTTTTTTTTTTTTTTTAATGTATAAAAATACAGAGTTCCTCCACGCTCACAACAGCCGGAGCCTGCCTGCCCAGCTCCCCGCTGCATCCCTCCCCGAGGGGGCCTGCACTCCCCACACTCCGGTGCCAGGGGCCGGGCTCCCCGGAGCACATCCATCCCTGTACCCGATGGCAGCCTGGTGATGCCCTTGCAGTCCTTGGAGGGGACAGAGGGGCCTTCCACTGCCACCCTCTCCCTCCATGCCGAGCCTGCAGGTGCCCAACATGCCACAGATTCCACCCCCCAGCTCCAGAGCTCAGCCTCATCCTGCTTGAGCTGCCCCCATGTCACCTGTGCCTGTGCCACCAACACAACTGCCTACAGGGGATGGGAACAGCTGCACAGGCACAGGTACCACAATATTAGGAACCCACGAGTCTGACCCATCCTTCAGAGCAGTTAACCAGAAGGTTAACCTCATGACTGTCCCGTCCATAACCTTTAAAACCTGCTTCCTTCTTTCCAAGCATGTGTTGACACTGCCTTAGCCCAAGCAGATGAGCCTCAGGTGACCAGACTTCAGCAGGAAGCGAATGGCTAAGGGTGCTGGAGGGTTCCAGTTGTACAGTTCGGTCAAGCAGCTCTGGCCAGAGAAGTCCTATGGCTCCAGCCTTCTCCTGATCTCATCAAGCAGCTTTTCTCTTGGGATATCAACCTACAAGGAAATGGAGAGAAGGAGGTAGCAGCATTGGAACCCTGAGCAATGCACCCTTCAATCTGGCCCCAAGGACCTGCTGTGGGTACCAACGTAGTTTGTGACCCAATAGGTCCATCCTGCAACTCCCCAAAGGAACGTCACTGAGGGAAACCTCAGAGCCTTTCAGTAACCTCTAGATTTTTGGGAGCGCTTTTGAAACCCAGTGTAAGATGGCATTCTCACCTCCTGTCTTGTTGCGACATCTCGCAGCTTGACGACTCCATCTGTCAGCTCTTGCTCTCCTACAATGGCAGCAAGGGGGATCCCCATGTCCTCACAATACTGCAGCTGCTTCAGCAGTTTAGGATCCTTCTTGTAAAACATCTCTGCCTAGGAGAGAGAGGAACAAATTTGCTCTGATGAATCCTGGAGCAAAACAGCCAGCACCAAAACCCCACAGAAAACTCTGCCTCATTATTCCTGCAGCAAGCAATTGCCTTTAGTGGTCTTGACTGTTCTCCTCCTCTGCCTGCTAGATCTCAGACAGGCACAGATCCTGAAGAGACACACCACCAAAGGAGTTGGTTTTGCTGTGCTGCAGTTCCCTTCAGGCTCTCCATCCTTCAAGCCATACCAGTGCCAAGCCCAAGTCCTCATTTTACCTTGATCCCTGCGTCCCACAGCTCGGAGATGAGCTTCAGTCTCGCAGCGAGTAAGTGTTTCTGAGGTGTAGCCACCAGCACTTGTGTCTCCGTCGTTCGAAGTTTCTCCCCAGAAGCCTGCAGGGACAGACGCGCTCGTGAGAGTGACAGGCTCTGAGGGAATCTGCAGCTCACAACAAGCTCAGCTCGCCTTATCTTCAGACCTTAACTTAGCTCCCCCAAACAAGCACGCTTAAAAGCTAACTGTCACTATTCAGTGAAGGTTACTGAGCAAGGCTAACCTTCCAGAAGCAAAAAGAGTGCACAGACAAGACAATCTGGGCACATTTAATGAGTCCCCCAGAGAATCTGCATTGTCACACGCTACTTAATCGTGTGCTGCTGTTCCCATGGGACCTTGGTCTTCCTTTCCCCCCCCTGCCCCGGGATGGGACCTGGACAGCTTTCTGATGCCTCCTTTGATTCTTCCAGTCCAAAGACATTGCTTCAGCCTCGCTTGTTATGAATTACAAGCTCAGAACTAAATGCAGAGAGATGGATTTCCTCACAGGCTTTCCTAGGGCTCATTACAGAGTGAGCGCCACAGCTGTTAACGAATTCATCACTTCACAATCCCCAGGACAGAAAACTTCACAGGCAAGAGGCTGGGACACAAAGATCAGAGCTAGGACCAGAGCTCAGGGCCTGTCTCTAACGATTCCTTGGCGTCTGCTACAAAATGCTGCCCTTAGCTGCCCATGGGCATCCCATCCTGGTGGGACCCTGGTGGGCTGCAGAAGAGGGCTCTGTCTTCTGTGCATGGACACACAGGCATGAGAGCACTCATCTTCTCCCCCCAAATGCTCTCCTCTCAAACACTGTGGAGCTGTAGAGCTCTGTAGCAAACAATAGACAGCTCCTAGAGCCCTGCCCCGTGCCATGTGCCACCAACCTTCACTCTCTGCTCTAGGATGGAGAAGATCCGCTCGATCCCAATGCTGACCCCCACACAGGGCACCTTCCGGCCCTTGGGATCAAACATCCCCACCAGCCCGTCGTAGCGGCCGCCTCCAGCCACGCTCCCAACGCCGACCGACTCCTCCACGTGGTCGTTCTCCTGCTGCAGCAGGACAGCCTCAAAGATCACTCCCGTGTAATAGTCCAGACCCCGCGCCAGGCTCAGGTCAAAGGAGATCTGTAGGACACCAGGGAGCCCCGTCACTGGGTGCACTCGGGGGGGCCCTGGGCTGCACCCCCTCCTGCCTCCGCAGCTCCTCACCTTCCCTGTGATGCCAAACAGGGTCAGGTACTCAAACAGCAGCTTCATGTCCCCCAGCCCCTCCTTGGCCAACTTGTTCTGGGACAGCTTGGGGTCCTGCAGAAGCCGCTCGATCAGGTCCAGGCCACCTGTGGAAACAAGATATGTCTCAGGGCAACCAGCAGAGCAGCACCCACGGCGATGGGCCCAGCCTGGACTTCTCTGTCACTTGCCCTGCCCGGAAGGACAAGGCCAAGGGCTGGACACTCCAGGTGCTCACCGTGAAGCTGGACATACTCCCCGATGCGATCCGCAGCCTCGGGGGAGAGCCCCTTCTCTCCTACCATCTCGCTCCTCACTTCTTCCCACGGCATCTGTGAAGAGAGAGAAGATCACCCACTGCTTCAGGGTTGTGTTGTCTCCTGGGGAAGGTCTCTGGTGGCCCTGCCCAGTACAGATTAACAGACGTATCTGCCCTCAACACACCTTTACATGGCAACACCCTGTCATTGTCAGCATGGTTAAGAGGTGCATGAGAGAAGCAGCAGATCAAATGCTCTCAAGAGCATGGTCGTATGGTCATGATTCCATTTCTTGTACCTCTGCACAGCCTGTTTGTTTCCCAACCCTGCAGTCAGCAAAGGTGCCCAAAAGCTTGAAGCCCTGGGACAGAGTGGCTGGAGAGCTGCCTGGCAGAAAAGGACCTGGGGGTGTTGGTGGCCTGTGGGCTGAACATGAGCCAGCAGTGTGCCCAGGTGGCCAAGAAGGCCAACAGCATCCTGGCCTGTATCAGGAACAGCGTGGCAAGTAGGACCCGAGAGGTGATTGTCCCCCTGTACTTGGCGCTGGTGAGGCCCCACCTCGAGGACTGTGTCCAGTTTTGGGCTCCCTACCATAAAAAAGACATTGAGGTGCTGGAGCGGGTCCAGAGAAGGGCAACAAAGATGGTGAGGGGTCTGGAGGACAAGTCTTATGAGGAGAGGCTGAGGGAACTGGGGTTATTCAGCCTGGAGAAGAGGAGGCTGAGAAGAGACCTTATTGCTCTCTACAACTACCTGAAAGGAGGGTGTAGAGAGGTGGGGGTCGGTCTCTTCTCTCAAGTCACAGGCGACAGGACAAGAGGAAATGGCCTCAAGTTGCCCCAGGGGAGGTTCAGGTTGGATATTAGGAAAAATTTTTTCACTGAAAGGGTTATCAGCCTTTGGAATGGGCTGCCCAGGGAGGTGGTTGAGGCCCCATCCCTGGAGGTGTTCAAAAGACAGGTTGATGTAGTGCTGGGAGGTCTGGTTTAGTGATGGTGTTGCTTCTTGTTTGTTGTGTGGGTGTCTATTTTTGTCAGTTAGGTTGACAGTTTGACAAGATGATCTGTAAGGTCCCTTCCAACCTAGAAGATTCTGTGATTCTCTGACAAATACTTTGGTTTTGATTTCTGGCCAGAATCGACCATCAGTACTGTAAAAGCACCGAGTCTGAGAGATATCTTGCTGCTGTGGTTTCCCTGGGCAGGTGCTGAGGCATAAACACCAGTCAAGAAAGCGTTGCTGGTCATGCCAGCACCTGGGAAGGTGTGAGGAGATGGGCAACACAGAAGCCCAACGTTAAGCAGAACATGCTGCAGCTTTCCCACCGACCAAGTGGTCAAAGAGGACCAGAGACTTGATCACATCCAGCTGCACTGAGATAAATCATAAGATTTAGGTATGAAAACAGGGAAATTACCCCACTCTAAAAAAGCCCAGTCCTCCCTTCCTATCGCTTTTCCACACATACACAGCCCCAAAACCTACACTTTGGACTTTAAGTGAGCCTTCCTCTAGTTGACTTGATTTGATGAGGCCTCCGAGGGAAAATGCAGCTCATCCTTGAACAAAGCCAAGTGAACACAGGAGATGAGACACAAGGCCCCTTTGTTTAACAGGGTTTCACAGGAGAGTTAAGAGCCTTCCTGTAAGCAGTCAGGCCCCAGCATCCCCCACATGACTCTCAACACAGAAATTCACCTCCAAATTCTGCTTTGGATCCCGAGCCAAGAAAACTGAGCTTTTAGATTGCACTTCATTTTAAGATTCCTCTTCCTTAGCTGTTAGCGGAGGGCTGTATACACATTTATAGACTGATCTCCAGCATCTTTTTATCTGACTAGGGCCTACATTCAAGACAATCAGCTGCAAATAAAAAGCTGTACCTACACCGACACCTTTCCCTCCTCCCAAAGGGCCACACAATCCCCCAAATCCCTTAGAGACCTTCACAGCAGCCAGTGCTCCCGAGGCACCTTGCTGAGTGCAAACCCTGTGGGTCCCTCCTGCCTGGTGTCCGACAGGAGCAGCTGCACACAGAGGTGGTTGTCCTGTGTCACACCAAACCTCAGCCCAGCCACACGAACAGCGATGTCTACACACAGCGTGTTTTATAAAAAATACCTGTGTTACACACCCAGAGTCAGCAGAGGTGGGAATGAGGTGACCAGGAGATCATAGAATCACTGAGGTTGGAAGAGACCCTTGGGATCATCGAGTCCAACCATCTCCCCTACTCTACAAAGTCCTCCCCTACACCATGTCCCTTAAACACAGCCAGGGATGGGGACTCCACCCCCTCCCTGGGCAGCCTGTTCCAATGCCCGACCACTCTTTCAGTGAAAAATTCCTTCCTAATGTTCAATCTAAACCTCCCCTGTTGGAGCTTGAAGCCGTTCCCTCTCGTTCTATTGTTAATTACCTGTGAGAAGAGACCAGCTCCAACCTCTCTACAGTGTCCTTTCAAGTAGTTGTAGAGAGTGATGAGGTCTCCCCTCAGCCTCCTCTTCCTCATACTGAACAGCCCCAACTCCCTCAGCCGCTCCTCATACGATTTGTTTTCCAGCCCCCTCACCAGCTTCGTCGCCCTCCTCTGCACTCGCTCCAGCACCTCGAGATCTCTCTTGTATTGAGGTGCCCAGAACTGGACACAATGTCACACACGTTGTCCCTGTGACCGTGTCCATCCCCAGGCCAGCCCCAAGGAGCCCTGTTCCCAGCAAAACATGCTTGTGCTGATGACAGCCACAGGAGAGTGTGTGAAGACATGCTGTGGGGGCACACAGGGCAGCACAACACCAAACAGACCGGTCTTCCGGGGTTATTTGTCAGGTCTGTGTTTCTGATCTCTTACTCCTTACTCTAGATCCAAGGATCTAGATAGATTGGATCACTGGGCCAATGCCAATAGAACGAGTTTCAACAAGGGCAAGTACAAGGTCCTGCACTTGGGCCACAATAACCCCCTGCAGCGCTACAGGCTGGGGGAAGTGTGGCTGGAGCTGCCTGGAGGAAAGAGACCTGGGGGTTCTGGTTGACAAAGGGCTGAATATGAGCCGGCGTGTGCCCAGGGGGGCAAGAAAGCCAATGGCATCCTGGCTTGTATCAAAAATAGTGTGACCAGCAGAAGTAGGGAGGTGATTGTGCCCCTGTACTCAGCACTGGGGAGGCCACACCTCGAGTGTTGTGTCCAGTTTTGGGCACCTCAATCCAAGAGAGATCTGGAGGTGCTGGAGCGAGTGCAGAGGAGGGCAACGAAGCTGGTGAGGGGGCTGGAAAACAAATCGTATGAGGAGCGGCTGAGGGAGTTGGGGCTGTTTAGTGTGAGGAAGAGGAGGCTGAGGGGAGACCTCATCACTCTCTACAACTACTTGAAAGGACACTGTAGAGAGGTTGGAGCTGGTCTCTTCTCACAGGTAATTAACAATAGAACGAGAGGGAACGGCTTCAAGCTCCAACAGGGTAGGTTTAGACTGAACATTAGGAAGGAATTTTTCACAGAAAGAGTGGTCGGGCATTGGAACAGGCTGCCCAGGGAGGGGGTGGAGTCCCCATCCCTGGCTGTGTTTAAGGGCCGTTTAGATGCAGTGCTGAGGGACATCGTGTAGGGGAGGACTTTGTAGAGTAGGGGAGCTGGATGGACTCGATTCTCCAAAGCGACTCTTCCAACCTAGACCCTTCTATGATTCTATGAAGCTCGACCCCA